>NW_017149195.1:674015-766180 GCF_001652005.2 Ceratina calcarata | reverse complement strand
CTAAGATAATTGTTTAATTGTTACGAATTAATTTTTAGCTATCATAAATAACTAAAACGTTTTTTCATCGGTGTTATTAATTTTTCTGAAAAGGATCATTCATTTCACTTTCTGTTCGGATTTCATATAACTCGCGTTCCCCCTCGTTAATAATGTCAGTGCCGGGCCTCAGCATTGTCCTCGCGCTGCTGTCTTTTCCCTCGACCCGGAGAAAAGGAAACAAAGCCCTGCGAGACGACATCCGGTCCCGACGCGCGCTTCTGTGTCATTCAACTCGCGCGCGGGTTATCTCACACAGGAAAGCGGCGCGGCGCGGCTCTGTTCGCCATCATGTTACCCATCGCCTTGGCGATTTCTTGCAACTAATTGGCGAACTTTGTTTTCTAAATGGCCGGAGAATCGGATAGACGAGATGGATGAAGATTCATCACGTTGCGGATAGCTTTCGTTTTCTTTCATGAGATTCTAGTAATGCAAAATCCAATAGTACTTATCAGAGCAATTTTACTCAAATCATGCCTTTAGTTGTAGTCATACACGTATAGTATACATATATATATACATAACTGTATCAGTATATTCCTAAATTGCTTGTTTTATCTGTAAATGATTACACATTTAACAAGAAGAGGAAATTTCATTGCTCTTTTACTATGCGATGGACTGCTTTCTTAATCTTATCAGTTTTATTTGCCAATGAAAGAAACAATCTTAAAACTTTAAGCAAAGAAACAAACTTAAGAGCAACAGTAAAAAGGAGGCATAAAACTGTGTCTCCTTCTTTAGACGGATGTGTGAAAAATGGCAAACACTATACAGACATCGCGAATTCGACGATCGTAAACGAAACAATCGGACGAGCCAGTTTGCCACTTCGCACGGTCGTTTTATGATCAAAGTCTCGAATCAAAAAGCCCGAAACGTGAGGTTCAAGGACCTGATCGCTGCTTGAGAAGAGGATCCACGTTGTGGCAACAATTACCTCACCGGGGACGGCGTTTTAATAAACGACCGTCGGAATTACCCTATAAATTTCCCCGAAACGCCGCGTACCCTTAAACCGTCCTCGGCTAATTGCAGCCGACCAGCTACCTGCGGCAATCGAAACGAGAAGATAAAAGAAGGCGACGATTCGCGGTCTCTCGCAGGGGATGAGGGCGCATTGACGTCATCCGCCGTTCGTGTTCTTCGAAAGCAGAAATGATATTGAGTGACATCACCAACCGGTTGCTCGGTTAAACCCGGGTTCCGCCGAGATTCGTCGCCGATGCCGTGGCCTGCTGGCTCGATTGCGATCTGAGCCTCTTCTTCTTCTTCTTCTTTCTCCCGTTGCTGCTTTCACGTTTTTCTTCTTCCTCCGAAGGATCGCCGCAGGCTGGATGACTAAACGCGGGAAAGATCTTCTTCTTGGGCCTGTTAAGACCGCTGAAGCTTGGCTATCTCAGGATATCCACGCGACGTCACACAAGGGCGGACATACCTATGGTTGATTCATTTAAAGATGAACCGAGTGACGAAGTACCAGAATCGTATTCGTGATTTCAGGAATAGCGAACAGAATTAAATAGACATAGTAAGATTCTCGAGAAAATACATTCTTGCATCAAATCGAATCATTGAACGTTTCATTCAGCTTCTCAACGAGTTGAGGGATTTCGACAGGCAATCATAGAGTGCGTCGTCGATTAGCCGCGAGTTGCTAGACGTCATCGGCGTTACTTCCCACACTTCCGAGCTAATTCATTGTGATAAAACAACAGACCATTTGATGGATCGTGCGTTGCAAATCGATTGAAATTACAGCCTGCGTCGGAGTTTCTTTTCGTTTCGTAACAGTAGTATAACTAGCGGTTAGTAATTATTATTGATCGGTTAACGATGGAGTCAGTTCAGGGAAAAACAGTATCGCTTTTCACGTCACGTTCGATTCAATTTTAACCTCGCTTCAAATATTCTAAGAATGCTTGTAAAAAATATTGCCATGGTGGCAGCTTATCGAGAAAATTTTATAGCCTTCGATGAAACGAAATGAAATATCTGAATTTGTTAGTAAAAAATCTTGTTCCATTCCGAAGGATCGATGAAGATTTCTATTTATGCTTCGTATCAAACTGATAAATCATCGGAATTTCATCTACCATGTGTAACTCCTCCTTTCGTTTCCTTTCGTCGCTTCTTTCAGCCGATCTGCCCTTCACGGCTACCCCACAATTTTTTCCTCTCTTGTCCTTCGTGCATATTGATGAGAAATTTCAGCCGGCGCGCGCGAGTACGAGATTCTGAAAGATGAAAGGCGGCGTAAAAAATGCAATAAACTGTAAGCTAATTTCAAGGATCAAAGGGGGCCCCCGTAAGAGGAAGACCGCTCCACGTCGCCGCCGCGCCCTTCCAGGATTTCTTTTTTCGTTGAATTCATACGAAACACGGCTCTCTAAGTGCTACAAAAACTGCCACTGCTCTCCCGTCAGTTAGTTATGTAGTCTGGTCCATTTTCTCCAGGCTCCCTTCAAAGCTCCCGCTTTTACACGTCAACGAATCCCGCTTCTGTGAACGTTCGACGGCGTCCATCCCTTGCAAAGGCCCTTATTAAATTCTTAAAATGGGAAATGTTTCAAATCCCGTCTAAATGCTTTTTTTATTAACATGATACAATCTCCATGATTTTATCTTCAACTTTGATACGAGACGATCAATAATTACGTGTTCGCGTATTCTAGACGTGGTTTCAAATTTGTTATTTCCAGTAACGTCGTCTAATTGATCGTGTATATTTCGCAAAAACAATCCGCAGAGGATCGAGTTTACTATCAACTTGAAGCGATTGAAATTTCGATACAGTTTACTGAAGTCTGTTTTCCAATACGTCTGTTACAGTCTGTGTTCTATAATTATTACAAACAAGTTTTATTTAAATGTAATCTCATGTCCCTACTTGAATCGTGACAAGTTAATTCAATCGTTCGGCTTAACTTTTTAATAGTAACAGCAGAAAACGGTACCGATGGGAGGGATATCGAATTCTCAAGAGCTCGCCGTTTGATAATTACCTAATTACGCCCACGGTTCGTTCTCGGAACGACGCTTCCTCTCCTGCGGCTCGTCTTCTCACGGGTAGCGGCGAGGAAAAAAAGGAGGAAAGGAAAGAATACAATGCGATGCCTCTGTACGCGTCGAGAGCCCGAATGTTTCGAGAGAATTATTAGGAGCCGTCAAGCCTGGGATACGAGGCACCCGACAGCAGCGGAGGGTGAACGAATTAAATCTGATGAAATTGCTCCAGGCGCGGTTTCGCAGTCTGTAAAATTAATTCACGATTAATCGTATAAAATCTCCAGTTTGATTTAATATTCCGACGTGGTATCTCAGTATCTATGCGTGGCCTTTCATGAATTCTTACCAGTTTAATCCAATGAGAAAGAATGTTTGGAATAATAATTGAAATTCAGTTATGTGATAAGCCTGTAGTATTGAATTCTGTCGTAATTCTTCTGTTATTTTCTGCAGTTTATTTGGCAAGGCAATTGCTTGCGAAAGAATTCGTGAATTTATAAATATTCTAATGCCTGCGTCCAGTGATCAAATGAATTTATTTACATGAATTTCGTAGGGGATTTGTGTTTGGAGCCGAGGCTCGCGATAAGCCATCATTTTTACGATCCCACAGGAGCAGCGAGACAGTGGGTCCCTGTCGGAGAGTTTCCAGAAATCGCGTACATACATATGTCGGAGGAGAATTCCAGCGAACGGTAGAATTTGGAGAATCGTAGAAACTGCAATTAGAACCACGTGTTTGCAAATGGCGCATATCACGGGATCCTAATGGGGATATTTGTGCAGGAAGACTCGCTCCGTTGCGCTGCATCGCGATCCTCCCGTTCCCACAGAAATCGCCTCATACTAATCTCAAAACTTATGACAAGTTTATTTAACGAGGCCCATTAATAATTAAATTCGCATTTAATTGTGCATCTAATTCGCTTAAGTGACATCATTATCAGGGAACAACAGCCATCTGCGTAATAATCAAATCTACCATCAATGGAACGAGACGAATTTCTGTGCTCACAATACGAAATGCTTTTAAGAACATTTGTTTAGTCGTATATTTTTGAAGCCAGTCAATTCCCGTTACTTAGGAGCAACCCCTATCGGTCTCCATGTATTCTCTCGAGCGTTGATGCTTTCTTTCTCCCTCGGGAGGATGGAATCAATTAACTAAGCCGGGCGATGAAATTTCCACGATAATGATAACAATTTTGTCCCGAGGTCCTCGTTCCGCCTGTTATCGGAGCACGGAGAAGAATCGGATTATACCTGGTAACGAGATTAATCCAGCCCGCGTGGACGGAGGGAGGGCAAAGGTATCGAGTTCGATTACGCGCAGTTCTGCGCAGGGGGAGAGAAATTTGTTACCGCGTCGCCGTGTCGTGGAAATGAATAAATTGATTCGGTTAGGAAGGAAGACAGGTAGGTCTGACAGGAAAATTTTAACGCACGCCGCTGATGGTATCCGATTCGACGCGAGGCGAACTTGTTAATTAAGGGAAACGTCGATGGAAAATCCGGCGGTAATGAACTCGGCAGAGAATTAGCAGTAAAACGATGTTAAGGTAGGTTAAGTGTCGCGACGCTGATCAACGGAAGTTTTAAGATAGTTCTGCGACGAATAAACGAACATTCATTGGTTGCCAGTTAACTGTACAACTAGAGTCTTTATCGAACAACGGTCGTGAGCAGGAGAAACGAAGACAGGGTTGTTTCAATTCGAAGAACAATAATGTTCGTACTTTATTCGCGTCGATGGAACGCGACTTTCCTCACGGCGGCGCGGCGCGCCGCGGCCTAGCACCGCTGCGCTGGAATTCCTGCTGGAGAAAGAAAAGAGGGGAAAAAATAATAACGGTGGGGCAGAGAGCTTTTACGCAAATTATCTTATCTTCCAGTTTTACTGGACCATATCGCTTTGTGCGTTCGGCGAAGGGGGTTTTGCGTCCCGTACCATTTCAGAAAGCGTCCGTGCGTGTAAAACCGTCCGTGGACCCGTAATTAGGGATTCCGTTCCAAATAACCGGCGCGCATTGATAACAAAACCCGATAAATCCATCGTAACCACGCCCACGCGCGATCTCGCCTTGTCGAACGATCGTGCAAACTCTTTTTTTAAGGGATCGGAAGTATTTCATTATAGATGAAATTCTAATCTCTCATGGACGACTGTATAAACAATAAATTGTTTAAATGAACGTTCAACTGATTAGGTTCAGCCAAGAATGATTATTTGGCATTTTATTGATGTTGACAAAATCCGACCATCCCAGCGTCAAAACGGCGAACTTTTGGCAAAAAATTTCATTTTTCCAAACCGTTGAATCTACGGGAAAATTGTATAGGATCTTTCTTGTAGAGGATGACGAGATCTACAATTTCTGTATAAAAAGTTTTCGCTAGCATTAATAGTTTACGAGTTATTTGCAAAAAACGAAAAAACAGTTTTTTGTAAATTGCTCGTTAACTATTGAAATTAGTGAAAAAATTCTATACAGAAATTGTAGATCTCGTCATCCTCTACGAGAAAGATCCTATACAATTTTCCCATAGATTCAACGGTTTCTAAAGTGCATAAACTTTTGGGATTGACTGTATAGCCAATAAATCCTTAACATGTACTGCTTTTATTGTAAGTACTAACTATGCAGGAGAATAAAACGCATCGCATTAAACTTGTTATTTTCGGATTTAAACGCGTTCCAAACTCATCGTTTGCTGTTGAATCACCGTTGGACATTTTCACTCTAATTAGCAATCAGAAAGATAACTACTTTTAATTGCTAAAAGTCGCTAGCCGCGAGACGAATCGCGGACTTATTAAAATTATCCGCGATCTGGAGTACAGGCAATTTGAGCTGCGTTTTCTGTTATTGAAGTTCACGTTTGCTGATCCCCCGTTTCCACCATTGAAGAAGTTTACTGTAACCGAGGCGTCACAAAGATAACTGGTTTCCTACCGTAAAACCATTCGACGTGTTTTTCCTCTTCCCCTCGTCCTTTTTCACTCGCGTAATCCCGACCAACGCCGCGCAACTTGAATAAAATCGATTTCAATAAACCGACTTCGACGATTTAACCGCGATGCATATGGCGTTAAATGTCTTCACCAAAGCATTTGTTCCAATCGTAACAAACAACCGCGTAACAGGTTTCCAACTAGCGAGTACGTTTTACCATTTATTCCTTTCGTTCTTCCTCGCTGTTGCAAAATTGACTACGATGGCGCGTTCACGTGCATGGCACCAACGGTAATCCCTTCGCCGTCACGAGCGCAACGTTAAAAGATTTATTATCATTCGATTTCGACCCTTCGTATTTCAAATCTTCTGTCTACAAGTTGGGCCCATTCACTAATTCAATTTAAGTATGTTAATAAATCTAAGTGCAGAAAATGTTTGATGCGTATATGTTTATAATTGATTGCCAGTCTTGTTTCTGTATTACTTGATGAAAGCAGTCAGCATTTCCATGATCGTTGAACCACACCCACGCGGTTTACAGCCGCGGTCGATTATCCGTTCAGTTTATGGCTGACCTTGACCGTGAGAGCGGCGTGTTCTCGAGGCTAGGGGACTCGGGGCCCCACTCTCGGAGAGAGAGCGTAACCGGAAGTGCGGGTGACACGGTGCACTGGAATGGAGGCGACATCGGATCGGGGCAAAACGTGCAACGAGCTTATGTCGCGCTTGCTGTTGGACAATCTTGCGTGGAATCTGGCGAACGGTCCGTTCGAAAACGATGTACCAGTTAGATAGGGGACCTAGCGGTTCCTTCCTCCGAAGCGCATTAATGGACTAGACAAGCGCGTGCCACTGTGACACTCCAGCTGAGCTATGTCCTCGCACAAAATTCAACCTATCGAATCGAGTCGCAAGAAATGTTTGAATTCATAGTTTATGTGCCAGTAGGATCTCTTTATCACTGAAGAAGATCATGCTATGAAGTATTTATTACCTAAAGCCATGCTTGTTTAATTATTCTTCACATGTTTAACTCTTTCCAGAAAGCTTACTTTTAAATTGTACGTAGTATACAACCGCGTCGTGTTCACTCTTGACTCTCGGTGTACGCGGTCATGTGGTAGTCAATGTTTTGGTGAAACTAGGTAAATGGATCTGGATCATTGGAGCGAGCTGGTTGTACTATCGTTAGGGGAGCGGCGCGAGAGACATGAGGCCGAGTAGTAAATCGACGTCCTAGATGTCGAGAGGGCTGGAAAGGTTGTGTCACGTCCGCGCCGGATGTTTTATGGATTTAATTTATTGTTCGCTCGTCTAGACTCCGGGGATCGCTCCGCAGTCGCTCCAATGATCGAGCAAAGTGCCGCCACGGTAGCCCTTGCGTTCGGATATTATCAGGGCAATTATAAGATGTGGGATCGTGTGAAAAAGAATACTGCTATATATATTTCATTCTTAACAGGGTATCTGTATAAGATATGAGGGTGTATTTTCTTTTTATATAATAGATTGAATGTTGGAAAAAGAATAAGTCATCGATGATCAAGCATGTTAGAGCTTCATAGAAATAGACATGTAAAAATTGCAAACGATTTTCACAAGGTTCCTTGAATCGAGAATATGTATTAATTGATAGAAACTGTTGAAAAGTATCAATTTCCAGAGCCGTTCGGTATATCACGTTTTACACCGATGCAAATTACTTCCCTATTGTGCTATTACGTCCCACAATTTCCTCGGTTACATGCAAAATTTACGACTCGTGCCGAACGACCCTCGCTCCTCCAATTTCCTAGAAATCATTGTAAAAGTGGAAGATTGATAACCGACGTCACGACGAATTTCCCAGTCGTACATTAACGTTATTGACGTTTTAACGCCTGAAATAATAAACTGGCTACGTAGGGGATTCTGAATTAAAAAACGATGTAGTTGATGCATTGTAAATTATGAACTACTCGCGACTTAAGTAATAAACGGTATGAGACATAAAAAGGTATTTGTCTGACTGACAAGAAATTTTTTCTGATTGCAGATGATCCATGATCCACGCGATCTCTCGATTCGTAACAGCAATTGCACTGGCAGAGTCACTCGGTTTTCATCCGAGGCACACACGCGAACAACCGTTGGTTTTCCATCGGCGCGGGAAGACGCGAAGGAGGAAGAAGAGAAGCGGATTCGATTTGACGCGGTGTCAGCTGACAACGTATTCTTACGTCGCGCCGCGGAACGCTGTAATTTTCTCGCAACGTTTATTTAATGCCTACGCTCGGTGGCCAGCGAGACGCATCGGCCGGACGGCTGTTACGTTTTAAAAGGCTAAACGGCTCGCGTTTAATTGACGCAAATCATTAGAATCAGCGCGGATCATTATCTCGCCTCGCGGCGCTTCCTTCATCGGCTCTCGATCGATTCGGTGCGTAAGCGCCGATCGAGATAATGATAATGCAATTAATACTTGGCAACGGAACGCGTCGAAAATTAAGAAAGTCGATTGTGGGTTCTGGTTTTTCTTATCGCAACCGTGTTATTAGAAGTAGTTATCGGCAAACGGACGATAATTGCGCGCGATGCCTGAGTTCGCGCGGTTACGAACATGACGGATGACCGCTGGTGATGAAAATCATTTTTGAAGTCCTTTAGTATACTTTCCCGTCGATCTTTTCATTCCTCGACGTCACGGGACGTCTCGTTACCAAGAATACCTTACATGATATTCCGTGATAAATAATATTCATTAAAACGAATGAATAAATTGGGAATTGGTGGCATCCATAGATTGTCGACTTTCCCACCAATGACAGTTCCCATTGGGAAATTATTCCTAGCAATTGTCGTTTGTAACGTTTGGCACGTAGCCAATCGGAGCGGATGTATAAGCCGCCGTCTTCACCCTCGTTAATCCGCGGGTACACACCGCAGACTTATAATCGTGGTAAATGGATCGGCAGCAAGAAGTTGTCGCCGCAGGAGCGGGCGAACCGCCGTCACGTGACGTGGATAAAATCGGTCGATACGGTACGCGGCGAGTGCCGAGAGTGGAGCCAAGTCGGTGGTCGGTGTGTGCTTTTCCCATCGGTCCTATCGGCGATGTTTATCTCCACGGCTGGCTGTACACCAAGACAAAGAGACCTGATTAATCTCCGGTTTGACCCACGTGCCGACCGGATGCGGCGTAACCGGGATGCAGGATAACGGTTTCGGCGATCCGCGAGAGAAAGACCCGGCGCGGTGAGGCTATCGCCGCGACGCACGTACGGATTCGAATCGACTGGCTAAGGAATTCCTTGGTCCCCTGTAAAACCCACGATTGATATCCGAAGAAATTTCGCAGATAGTTTAATCATTCGATAAATTATTCGTCCCGTAATGAAGATTCTTAATTTTTTTTAAATACCTACGAAGTTGCCGAATTCTTATCTTTTCATTTATCATTTAAGATTCTGTTGATACGAACAGGTACCAGCCTGGCAAGTGAACATTTTAGAGATTGCATGCTTTGAAAAACTGGACGGATTATCTTGGTCGTTAGAGGACTCCCTTTCTGATAAAAAAAGGGCAAATCTAAGAATTATTAAAAACGTTACATAATTCACTAGTCCTGATGACTCGAGAAGGAACACGCCCTTCCACGTTTCTGGGTAGATTATATGTTGTTAGAAGCGTCTGTCCACAAGAAAAGTACTTTTTATCGTCGTACGGAAGCTCTCACCTGTGGAAAGCATTTGTCCCTGTCATTGGTATTCCACAGCTGTCCACTTAGTAGCTCTGATTCTAGACGTAATTCAAGGAACTCTCGTTTCGGGCAGACCAGGAATTCCTATACTTCGGCGTGCGACAAGCATTCCCGATCAGCTTTGGGTCGTGTCGACGAAAATTTCGTGGAACGTGCGCCCGAGTTTTCCGAACTCATCTTCGCGCGTTTAAATCGAGAAGTTGTGATTTATTTAACTTTCGACTAGTCGACGATCAACTTAGATTAAAAATTAAAATTTCATTCCAATTTTTATGCGAAGGCTGATTTTTTCATGCGGTTCTTATTTGGTATCAAAGTAATCGTAATGTCAGTTTAATACACCAAACTATTCGGAGGACTATCTGATTCCCGAAGAGTTCTCTATGAGTACGTTTGCCATGGACGGTTCTAGTGAAGCCGCACGATCTCGTCGTTAATTAAGATTCAGAGAATGAACAGTTTCTCGATCAGTAGCCGGCGCATAAATTTAATTACGATAAAGTGCAGCGGTGCACACGATGTTTATCTGACTAAATAAATCCCCGTTAACTGGATTTATTAATCAGCCACGCACATACAACGGCGTGACCGTTAGCCGCGCGCAGCTTGCCCGTCGCCGTCGTCGTCGTGCCGGCACCGTGCCGTTGTTGCTCGTTTCGCGACTATCTTGATTTTGCGCAGCGCTATAAGGCAATATTCAGGTAATTTGCCTCTCTAATTAGCGCCAACAAAATACAAAATGATTCACATGAATTAAACCGAGCTGACTGCTTAATCGACCAAATATTTACACAATATTTCACACTGCCGTTTAATCAGGCTCGACGGATCTTTTACGAAGACCGACAGTCAGTTTCGTTCTCGAAAATTATATTTTTCACCGGGTATGACCGTCCGAAGGGACAAGCCCTCCTTTGTACTCGAGATTCTCTTCTCGCCGACTCTGTCTCTCGAGTCGACGGCTAAACTCCTATCAAAACGCGATTGTCCGCGGCAAATTGAGCTAATCTTCCAGGAATACCTCGTGAATGGGCCCTGGGACTGGGAAGTACAAAAGGAGGCGCGCGTCTCCACCTTTTTTCTCTCTTCGACCTCGGGATCCCGCGCTGGCCAACACCGTGGAAGAAGACGTACGAGGCGCTTGGCGACCCTGTCTAATTGCGGAGAGACTCGCTCGCGCGACAGATGCCACGAACAGGTCCGTCTGTTCGATGGGAAAACGAACGACGATCGAAGAGACGATTTACCGTTTAACACGGCGTATTATTATACGATATGGTGAACGTCTACATGTCAAATCGTTATGACGAAATAAAAATTTCAAGTTCCTTGTAACTCGAGTGAAACCGATATTGTAACAATGTTTTTAATCAGTATAATTAAGTGTTGGTATTTTATTTGACGAAGCAGTGAAAGTACATCGTATCATCTGGACGATGACGTTGGAAATGGTGTTTCCTATATAATTTTTGAGGAGCAGTGAACAGAATCACTGGCATATAGGGAGGCTCGATATTTATAGTGGGCCGAGAGGCCCGCAAAAACTGACGGCGATTCGCGGTCCTGAAATAACAGGTTGCCCGGGGAGCCGGTCGATGCGAGCAAGAAGAGTCCCGGGCTCGGGAAGGAACGGGAGCAACAAGTGGGAAAATGAAGAAGAACGGTGGAGAAGATGAGGAGGTGGAGGAAGAAGAACCGAGAGAAAGATCCGTGAGGAATGTGTAAGAGGCGATCAACAGGGAAAGATGAATAAGACCGTGAAGTATCTACTGTATAGTGTACAAGAGAGCTGGAAGAAGAAGAGAAACGAGAGAGAAAGATGAGCGAGGAGAAGGGATCACGGAGAGAGGGAGAGTGGTTGGACCTGTGGAGGCACCGGGTTTCTATTTATACCGCGTCAACGTGGATCAAAGATCCTGCGGGTACAGTCCGTTCCACGAGAATCTTCCTGAGGATATTTCCAAAAACCATTACCATGCATATACAAGGTACAAGACGGGTCAATGTGAATAATCCGTCTTCGCATATATCATAAAATGATTAATTATTCTTGTGTTCCATTAGAAGATGTATACAAATTCTTTAATGTGATATAGCTCATTGAATTAATGCATTCTTAGCAAATCACAGTTCATTTTTCTGAGATTTTTTAATGCAACTAGGAAGTTCTGTTATTTTAAATGTTAATTCTTATTGATTCGCCTTGTATAATACAAAGATAACAGCGTTCGAGAATTGACTCTATCAATCATTAACAGCCATCTGTTTTACCTCTTCCTTTCTTGGAGACTTCATAATTGAACGAATTCGACCGAAAATTGTTAAACAACTTATTGGTATTCGGCAAATGTCTTTGAGTTCGTTCTTCCTGGGTTCACCGCTGCTCCCGACGACTTTTACGGGAATTCTTATTATCGCCGGCCCTTCCTGATTGCTTCCATCCTCTTTCTCCGTGTTCCCTTCCTTCGCCAATGATCCATCTCTCGCGAGTTTTTACTCGCGGTCATTTCGCGACACGCCGGATTAACGAGCGCGACAATTTGGGCACTGATCGTTATTTAAAACCGGAAGCGGTGTCGTGATTTAGCTACGCGGACCAATTTCCAGCGAACTCGTGTGTAAAAGAAAATTAATGCGAACTAAGTTTTTTCATCGGCCCGTGTCGAGTAAAAACAGTTACGGTAATTCGTAACACAATCATTTCTCCCGACTTCAATTTCTCTGAGATGAGATAGATCAATTTTCAATTGAGCCAAGGCGAAGACTACTGGATGGCCGATCGCGATTCCGTTCATTTCCAATTCGGTGTCTCAATCCGCTGTCCGCGGATCGCGTGCTCGTCAAAAGGTGCAAGGCAATAAGTCTCTGAAAATCGGCGGCGGCATGGCATCGCGTCGCGATCCTCCACCACGGGAGGCCATTCGTCTTTCATTCACGAGCGGCAACGGGTTAGTTATACCCCGTACCTACGCCTCATTGTGTGCAAATAACGACAAACCACTTGTTTCTTTGGATCGTGCCGCGGCACCGCACCGCGGACGTTCTATCGCGGCCAATCGTGCCTCCGCTCGTTAACAGTTTCTTCTGATTTAGCTGGTTCGAAAAGAGAGGTAACCGACTATTCTTCTCCTGTTCATGTCAATTTATTGCCATTCGTCCACGTCCATTTGTCTTTCACACGTTCTCTAGGCAATGGTAATGATCACGTTATTCGATTAATCGATTATGCTTACAAAAAGAATTTCATGAAAAAATTGCGTAACAGTGACTCAATTGATGATAAATAAAATTGTTCACAATTTTTCTCCAACCTGTTAAACTTGTTAACACTGTATATTTCATATAATATTCACGTAACAGAAAAACCATCGGCGGACTATTTAATTAAAACTAATTACAATGGAGAAGTTCGTATTAAACGTAAAGAAACGCGATGTTTCACGGCAGCGCGTTGAGCGTTCGTGTGGGAGTAAGTGGAGAACGAGAGGAAACGCGAGGCGTGTTGTGTCAAGCGTGATCGCGCACGTACGTGGTGGAATAAGCACGAAGAACCGTGGAAACCACCTTCCCGGTTACAGTTAGTCCATTGTTAGCACCGTGGGCTACGTGTTAACACTCGGCGCGGCGTGCAATCGTTAGCCGAGGCGCGAGCACCGTGTTCTCGCGCCAATGTCACGTTCAAGCGATTAGAAATCGCTAATAATTAGCCGAACCGGAAGAGGTGCTTCGCGACGCGGCGTCCCTGCGAATTCGGCATGCGTTTTGTCGCTGAGCTATTATCGTTTCACGTGGGAATCATTAAGCGATAATGTAAGATGTGCAATTCAGATGTTTGCAATTTTGCATTTTTAATGTATTTATAAAAAATGTTTTGAGATTATGCTTTTCGATAATGAACCTCATTATCGAATTATGGTATGCATTACTCGAGCTCAGTTTAGTCGATGAAGAAGGTCCTTCAGATCGCTTGATGAAATTCATTGTAATTGGCAATTGAAAATGAAAGATACTCGATCGCTGCGACATAGACGATCTCTGGACGATAGACGTTCACGAAATTTAATGTCATCCAGGATTTTCGAGGAAGACGGCTCTAAATTAAAGTTTATCGGACGGTGCGGCGGTTCCGGTACATCCGATTAGATCCGTGGCAGGCAGAGATTGCATCAGGCCGCGGAAATCCCATTTCCAACCGAGTCATTCCGATAAAAGCGGCCGTTCGACGGATCGACCGTGGAGGAAGCGTGTTAATGAACCTTCGGCGTCGACTTTTGAACGTATGTGGCCAATAGTTCTTCAGCCAGCCAATACGTCGTGACGGACGATTTTACCCGTCCGTTTAATTGCTCATCGGAATCAAATGGTGCTCTGAATTAAACTGACATTACGTATAAAATCCCGCTCGCTTTAGATTTCGTAATGACGTCTTTTCCAAACGTCAATCTATTTTTCAGAGTCGTATCGTTGCAACAAAAGAATGAAGAAATCGAATTCGTATAATATTGCCACCTTAACTTGTTCTGTCACGGTTTACAGAAAATATTAGCGACACTGAAATGTCAAAAGTTATCGACCGCCAATCGTTTGCCTTTTCAATTACAACAGCTAAACGAAGAATATTTATCAAAGGAACATGGCTACTGAAACTTTTTTACGGGTTTCGATATGTACTTTGACGAAATACTGAGCGCCCGTTGTGAGAAACGAGGAAAGGCGCGTAGCACCACGTGTCTCGTATTAATATGGGAAACGCGTGCGCGTGCTTTCGCCCGATTTTTAAGCATTCACCCTCGAACTCCGAGGCAATCGGTCAGGTAATAATTTCAAAAACGGACATAATGACATTCCGGTCGTGCCGACTTTTACCGACAATAGATCCCCACCTCCGGAGACTGACATTAGCGGTCCTAAAGTACATCGGGCACGTACGAGTCCACGGTTAACCGTTCCGTGTTCGTCCTCGTGTGCGCATTCCCTTCGCTTTGTTCGCCTCGATTAATCGACCCGAGTTATCGGGACTAAGAAAATAATCGTGGAACAGATGTAACGCCAGTGTAACTGTAGGAGCACGTGCTTATAGCGAGTCTGTTGTAGTTTATACGATTTCCTTGTGAGCAATAAAATGAATGAATTTTATTCATCTACTTAATAAATAAATAAAATAAGGAAAACAAAATAGGAAATAAGCTGATACGTAGTCTACGAATACAATGGATTCTGTCAGAAATCAAAGAGAACCCTTGTTCTCCACTTGTTTCATATTGCACCGAAAATAATCGGTTTGGTGTTAAAAATAAGGCGGTTAGCTCTAAACAGATAGAAATTTCGTGCAAACGAATTTCCACGAAGTTTCAGATAAACCGAAATTCTTTCAAGTACTAGCACTCCACCGGGGATAAATCAACGCAGACTCCGTTTCGGTCACGTACTCTCGGAAATACCGAAACCCATTTTGGAATAACGTTTCTTTCTCAGACGCATTACTGTTCGAGATACGAAACGGAGGGTTTAGAATGTGCGTCTAATTGACGATGGAGCGAACCACTTTCCTAGGTTCAGTTGCTTATCAGCGCTTAACGGGCTTTCCGTTACTCTCTCCTTAACAATTATCATTTTTCAATCCTGTGTCGTATTATGTACGCAAAGTATTATCGTTAAAAATAAATCTTGTAATTATCATTCGTGAGTAAAATTGGTACTGGATAAGACAAGGTAAAAATATTGAGATTATTGACATTACATTAATCACTGGTTTATTAATATCTAGAATCTTGAGAATTGATGAACACTTGAAATTGTTTTCTTGCGGTTGAGGATACTACTCATACGGAAATGTAATGGGTGCGACCGGGCTTTTATATGAAGACAGTTTCCGCGAAGATAATCTATGGATTGATTGTGTTTTCCCAGCAACGTGACTAATTTTATGTCGTTGCTCAAGCTGGAGCATGAATCGTCGCACCGGTCAATTCTTTGGCAATGCGCGGAAGCAACTAAGATACAGTAATCGTTATTAATGATCTGCGGTCTGACTTGCGGTGAACTGTGATTGTTTCAATATTATTTTGCTGTGTCACGGGGAATCATATTTCAGAATAAATCAGATTCTGTGAAATATATTTGAGAGGAAGTTTGGAGACGCAGGGCATGGTTTATGATACTAGTTGAATCGAAGAAATTAACACGCTCGCAATATTTTTAATAAGATATAACGGTTTGTAATATGTCATAGGAAATGCATATATTAAACAACTGTTTCCATACCTTTGCATGAATTATTGATTTATTGAACAGGAAGAAGTTATTGAAAGAAGCTTACTGAAACATTTCTCTTTTTAACGCTATTGGTGTGCCGAGGAACGTAGAATACCGGTGCCGTAAAACCAGTCGTTGTAACTAAATCTTCCGTGACGTTATCTGGTGCATGTAACGCTTCGGTATTATTCATCCAGCACCTGTTCGCCCGTAAACGAACAACGACGAGTCGGACAAAAACGGAATTGGGGAAAGAGACTGACTCCTTCGAGCGTGACAAAACGCCGATCGACGTTTCGTCCTCGGCCTTCACTAGGACACCGTCGGGTTCATGGAACGTTACTCTGTTCGTTTTCCGTCTCTTCGTGACCGTAAACCAATTTTAATGCAAATGGACGTTCGTTTCGGAAGTCACGATGAAAGGTCGTGAATCTTCTTAATGGGATTTTACATAGAATGAAATCAATTCACTTTGATTTATCGTAATGTGCGAATTCCATCTTGTAATTTATGTATTGTATTAGGAGTTAACAACTGTTGTCATTGGTTCTGGTACATCGACGATAAATAATATTAATGGTCAGTGATACAGTGACAGGTGTACTCATCTATTTCGACAAAAGCATACTCATGTTCTCCCAATGTAATTCGAAATCGAGCACGAGATACCATTTCGTGAATACCGGTACTCTACCCGGGTCCCCGTCGTAGGATCGTAACGGTGATTTCTTAAAGCGAGAAAGAAGGGGGTAAAAAACGGGCGATCGAGGCAGTGGTTAACAAAAAAAAAGAGAAGAAAAAGGAAAAAGGCGAAGCGTCGCTCATTACGTGGAACGCTCGTGCTTCGCGCAAAAACGTAGAATGAAATTGCCTCACGTAGACGTATGGTACCGATGCGATGGAGGGACGGTGGGACGCGTTGCGACGTCGGTGAGTGTCTTCGGTTTTTTGTTCTCCTCCACCAGCGGCGGTAGCGGTATGGAATGTCTCCTCGATACAATGTAGCCTTCCGAAGACGATTCCGAATGGAACCTGGAAACGGGGGAATCTCCGGCGCGTCTCCTTTGTCTCCGGCGTCGAAAGTAATCTCGTGTTCGGCTCTCTTCTCGTTTCAGATTTTTCTGCGGCGCGCTGGTAATTACAGCCGCCGATTGTACATGTCGTTTCTTCTTCCCTTTTTTCGTTCGCTCCGCGTGCTCGGAGCGCGTACTTTTTCTGGAGGACGACAGGATTACGTAACGGATGTTGCGAGGTATCATAAGACTAAAGGAAAACGTAACGATGCCGCGACGAAAACAATCTCGAGTTTATCAAAAACCCGGGACCATCAAAATTGCTGAACTGCACAGATGCCGCTACATCAAACTCAATTACCTGAGTTTATGAAGACGGAAAGAATTCAATATCAAGGAAACAAGTAATACCATTCGTTCATAATGCGGCTACCACGCAACATCTCCTGGATACAAACTTTGGAGCGACGACACTCTAATACCCATATTTTCTGGACTTCTAAGTCACCGAGAACATTTCAGTCAGACAAATTACCCCATCTCGTATAACGCATATGAGCAGTCAAACTTCCCTCAAGAACTTTGAACAAGTGTTATACTGCATATATGAACTTGTATCTGTACGATCTGCAGCAATATCGTGTGCCAAATAATCTGCAGACCTACTAGATTTTTTCCATCCGTAGAAATATGGAGACGCATAAATATCCGTAGTCTCCTTATCAGAGACAGGGCGCCGTCCTCGATATCACTTCCGAAAACATAATTCTTCGGTTATCAGGAGGTCGGTGATTTTTTCGTTAATTGAGTTGGCCCAGTGGATGTACATGTATCTACCTGCGAGAGAGAACGATGGAAGGAACGGTGTAGCGAAGGAGAAGAGACGAGAGGGAGACAAGGAGAGCACCGGTTGGCGCCACGAAGGTAGAGGATCGGCCGAGCGTGACGGAAATGTGCGAGACACATTGCGCTCGCCAACGGTGCGTCTAATCCGATCGGGATTACCATGGAACGTGTCAGCCCATGCAAAAGCGTTCCGCCGATTCCTGGCCAACTTCCACGTCCGACACAGAGACACTCTGTTCAGAAACGGTTTTGTGTATACACATGGTTTCAGATTGAACTTGTTTCCGTTGCTCAGGCCAATTTCTAACTCAAACAAGAACAATCTGATTTCATGCTAGTTCTGAATGCATTTCAAAATATCAAATGGTATTTTTCAAATAATAAATACTTAGTATAATACGAAGAGTGCAGTTTTATTAATTGTATGGCAATAGAGTAGGAAGGATGTTTGATTGGTAGCAGTGATGTTCTTAAATTGAAGTACACCGTGAAGTTAACGAAACCGGCGGACAAAAAGAATGTTACAAACAGCGCGTACCGTTAACGCGGCTACAAAGCGAACGGCGTGCTCGGCGGGCTTCGTTCTGGAATACGAAAGGCCATCCGAACGCGATTACAAGCGGCGGTGAAGCCGAGGGAAGCGCTTCTTCTTGCTCGGGACTCGAGGCAGTAGCAGAGTCCGCGACTTTTTCTTCTTATTATTATTACAAACGCATGGATTCTCCTCGCGGGTACACGCCGCGTGGCAGCGTTTGCCAAATGTCAGGGTCAAACTCGCGGTGGACAATAATGCGAAATTCCGATGCTCCCTTAACGAAACGCGAGGGAGAGGCGACGAATCGCTTGGCAATTTTTCTTTGCGCTAGTTGCCAAGTACGTGCAGAGTCGGCCGCGCCGGTTGAATCGTTTAAAAGCGAAACTCTGTGTTGCGTGGGTGTTATAAATAGCGATGCTGGTAGAAAAAAAACGAGGGATGATGTTTATATCGTCTGGCATTGTTCCGCGAACATGTCGATCACTGAGTGAAACAAGCTTCGGCAATAACAATGAGTGCTTCGCTTTTTTATTACCCTTTCCTCGAAAGGTTACTCTTGTTTTAGAATTTAAGATCTTTTCTATGTTCGTTCGTGGAAAGATTTGGTCAAAAGCACCGACTTTAAACTTTAAAGAGAAAATAAATGTGTCGCCTCTTATAATGATTTTAATACATACTAAACTATAAGTACAGGTTTATGTAATAAAAAACATCAGCTACTGTGTAAGATTTATCACTACAGAAATTCAAATAAAATTGGCTACACTCGATCACTGGACAGTTCACATTTCTGAAAAATTCCTCCATAAATTCTCCATCGCATCGCGAACACGAGTCTCTCTCAGGATGCGGAATGATCTCCAACTCTTATAACGCGAATATTCACAGCAACTTCACGACTCAGCTTCGAATTCGATTCGCCAGTTATTGCTCCTCTCTCGCTACATTTTACTGGAAATAACTCTTTATGGAAAATCGTAAGTTATAAAAATAAGATTTAAACATAAAATTTTAATCGTCTTGTATAATTTCGTATCATAAAATAATAATCTCACTTTAGTTATTCTGCAGTGTCGTATTTCTAACATATGTCATGTCGATAATTGTTACGACATATTATAAAAAGAATTACTGACCCAAGATATTTTTGACGAAATTCGTACCAGCCCGTGACGAATGTCTTCTGCACGAAGTCGTTTCGGGAGCAGAGAATTTCGGTGGTTCGACGAGGGGTGGGCAACCCCTTAAAATCAATACTCGTACACCCCTACCCTCGTTGTCATAGGTCCAGACTAGGATTACCGTTTATTTCGGTATTTAACGATGCCCTGACAAAATAACGGACCGAATCCATTGTCCGAGAGATTAAATTCCCCGGAGTCCGGACATTTGTTAGACAAGAAATTAACGTTCGTTAAATCTTTCCCGTTTATTTCCGTTCACTCGATCATATCGCTACAAGCTAAATCCATCTTATCGTGTATTTCATTACGTAAATCATGTTAATTTTGCGAATTTATTAAATCGAACATCGTCTAAAATTGCATACCACAGTGCTAAGGCGGATTGCACTACAAACATTTATAACATAATCAATAACATCTTCATTAAATACTTGCAGATGTAAAATTGTTTAAAAATGGAAACTGTACAGGGACTATATATACTTACATCTTCCCTGCTCTGGTTATTTCATTACACTTAGATATTGCATCGCGGAAATTCTTATCTAAACGATTATGACTTTTGCATTTCCCATAAATATTGTTTTTCCACAAAGAGATGACTGGAGAGATAAACGAAAAGACTAAGAAATACACGTTTCGTACTTTAAGATTGAAATGCCTGAAATCCGGTTTAACAATTTTTGATCGATGGTTAGAATTATTTGAAATATTTCTATTTTTCACATTTTCTATTAGAAGAAGCTCTTCCAGACTCTCCAACAAGGATTAGTATAATTTCGTTTTCACTATAAAGGCGAGTATAGAATTGAAATTCAGATTTAAGGAAAGCAGCTCTGTGATACGCATTCGTTCGTTAATTTCACCGGTAGCTGACAAAGCCGCGCGAGGAAGGAATCCCCGCGAGTTTAATTACGTACACCTTCAGCATCCACGGTAGACAAGCAGACGGGCAGACAGGCGGCGGATAGGCAGGCAAGCATCCGTGTTTTCACGGCTTGCCGGCCACGTCCTTCGTTCCGTTCCAGTACGCGTCACGAGGAAGACGTTTCGCGTGACGCTGACGGAGTGCGTTCCCGGGTCTGTGTTTCTTTTCTCCAGCGCGCTTTTCCGCGCGCGCCGCTTTGAAGAATTCATCCCGGCTGAAATTAACCGGCGGCGCAACGCTACGGCAGCGATGCGATGCGATGCGATGCGTGAGTGCGTATATGAATATTCCTCGCGGGACGAATAATTCACGGGCTAATTATTTCGCCGCGTTATCCCGTATCTCTGTCCCGCGAATGCGTTGCGCACCGCGCGATGAATAATAACCCGCGAACGCTGCGCACTCGAGGCGTTCATTAATTATTTCCGTACGCGAATCATTTCACAGTATATATATTTTTTTCTCGCCGATTGCTGAAAACTGTAATAAAGATTGTTTCAATTGAATAAATAATAATGAATTAACTGAAAAGCAGTAATAACTCTCAGACGCGGAATGCAATTTTATTCACTGTTACATTTTAAATCATTCTGCGTGCAATCATCATCAATATCGTTTCTTATTTAGACAGATCAACGGAAAAAGCGATTTAACAAGTCTGAATTTTATACAGGCAGCTTTATTAAAATAACGCTGCATTTTTCAATTGTAATTCATAAGGCGACAAAATAATGTTTCATAAAACTCGGTGCGTTTAATGAGCAATACAGTTGCAGTTCCAGGCAATATAAATTAATTTGTATTTCAGTTGAGTGAAACTTTGATAAGGTAATTATAAGAGGAGCACGTCTGCCGCATACTTGACGCGGCGATATCTGTATCAAATATGCAATCGTTTAGCCGCGATCCGATTCCGGCACGGTCGTTATCAAATCCGCGCAGTGGCTCGGAAAATAGCAGATCGTGGAAATACGATCCTCGGGGCCAACATAAGTATGCCTGCCTTAATCGAACTTCGAACGGAACGGGGCAATCGTATCTCCAAGGACAGTGAGAAATCGTTCCGTGAACTTCTTAAAACGAACGAGCCGTGTGATTGGATCGATAATCTCCGTACGTCCCATGGGGCAACAAATATAATGGCTTAATTCGTGTAACGGACACCGCACCTAAGTCGAATACCGGTATTCAAAGATGCTTCAAAATGATAGAACGAACGACTCTGTGTCATTGCAAATTCTATCGTTTTTTTAAGAATTGTAGGATCCATCTGGTTACAGCTTAATTTATTTGAATTTAGATAGATTGGGTTGTCTAATTTAGAATTAAAGAAATCCTTCATGATTAGATCCTAGTGAGCAAAGGACATTCTTGCGTAATTTTTTTTCTTGACGGAGGCTATCAACTCTATTGTAAAATATAAAGGCTTCGAGAAAGGATTGCTGAGTGAATCGTCGTAAATATGCAAGTATTTAACTGAAGCGCGCGGCATACCACTGAAAGCGAGTATTTTTTATTCCACCTGTAAATATTCTTTTTCCCGGTAACGAGAGATAGATTATCATTAACAGGCTCACGACGGTACACGACGGGATGGCGCAAAAATAATCGCCAGGCTTCGTCTAATCTCGGCTCTAAGCGCCATTTGAATAATATACACGTACGTGCCGTACGGTACGCGCGGACGACTCGACCGCAAATGATTCCTATCCCGATGCTGAAATTCCACGTGCCCGCGGTGGCAACGCTCATTCATTCGCAACGCGCGCGAACCTCGTTTCCTTCAATCGAGCAGATGACTCATTTTCCCGCATCTTGCTTTAGCCGCGGTATCGCACAAGTCCAAACCATCAGTCCTTGGATAATCAAAACGTGCCATGCACTTCGTCGGAGCTGCCAATTGGAACTGGAATGTAAAAATGAAAATAAAGTAGCATATAAAAAGAAAAATAATATTTCACCATATTTGGGAATATGTTTAACTTCAATTTCGAACTTCAAGGAGGATTGAAAGATAATTTATGCTATTTACACACACACATTTCGATTCGTGAACACGTTGTACATGCGAAACATCTATCAAGATAATACACTGCGTTTAGAATGGGAAAAATATTAATGGCCTATTGTTAATAATCTGAGATACCGCGATAGCATGAATGAAATATTTAAATTATCCGTCTGTACAATACGTTCTCGGTGTTTCGATCATTTGATCAACCGAGTGCAACTACGATTCTCTAGCTTCCATTGTAATTACATAAAACATTATATTAAAATGTAGTTATATGATAAATTGTATAATGCGAAAGGAAATTTTTTAAAATAGCATTTTCAACAAATGATAAACCTTAAAGATTGCAAGATTTGAAATCACGAAATGAGTAATAGAACACCGGCTCCTTCCTTAATCCATCACCATTACTTCTATTACCTTCAATAAAGGATAATGGAAAGGAATCTCCGATTCCATCGCAAGCTTCGATTCACAATCTCTCTTTCGATACGTTTCCGTATTTTCCATCATGCCGTCTCCCCGGAGGGTGATATCCCCTTACGCTTGTCGATGTGAAAATTTTCACTCGAATAAACACGTACATAAGATGAAACAGCTTTCTCTTATTTTTAATACTGAAAATCTACACAACCCGTGTTGTACGAAATACGATGTATTCAGTATGGCCACACTGTCTATTGTGATTTGTTACCTTTAAGAAATTACATTTTAAATGAAATGAATAAATAAATTTCGCTTAATGAACATCGAGCACGAAATTAATTATGAATTCAAACGAGCTGTAGAAACAACAGGGGTGGATATACTCGGCGGTGAAAACTCGGATGGAATCGCTTCCGTTCACCAGGAAGATACGCCTCACGCTCCGGGCGTTCTCCTCTCGTGTCTCTGCTCGAAAAGATTCGTATCTCGGAGCGAGCATCTGAAACGTAACCGCAGACGTCCATAAATACTACCGGCTGGAAGCGTGCGCATCGTGTTCACGCGGCACACGGACAGGAGAATCCTGTGTGGATCGGTGCACACGGAGCGACGTGCCAGGGGTATCGTCCTGGAGGAGATATTCCAGGGTGGTTCCCCGAAGCCGACGCACCGCGGTGGAAAAACTGCCGGCAATTTCGCCCGGGCACGGCCAAGGGGATCGTATTTCTCGTAATGACGTTACGGCCGCGCTCGGGGTCCCTGAACTCGTTTTCTGCCTGGATCGATACGACCGAGGAAAATCGGCCCGGGGAATTTCTCATTTATCAGACCCGATCCAAACCACAACAGGAAACGATCCCGGATGCGATTGGTCTCATGATCTCCGGGTTCCGTTTTCCTGTATACCTTTTTCATACTCCCATTTTTCCATATCGTGAGTGTTTTTTATCTTTATAGGAACGCATTGTGAGAGATCCAGGAAGCGAACGTCGAATGGATCTCTGCCTCGAGTTATGAATACCTTTTTCTGAAATTTATCATTATACTAGAAAATTGACGTATTTAATCGAAAAATGTACAGCCATTAATACACATCGCTGGGTTTAACAAATAAAGGAAATTTGAATCTAGATTACGTTTTTTGTATTGACGATAATATTGCATGAAAATTTATTCATTATAATTAACTGTTGGGCTTGATTACATGAATCTGCGCTCGACTGAACGTCAGTTATTAATGGATCACACGTTTATGCGTTTGTGGCGTACTTAAACGTGAATGCACATAACGAGAATATAAATAAGGATATATCTGGCGTCCTAATCGTCCTGCGAATAGAAGTATGAGAGTAGCCAAGGTTCGTCGTGTTTCGATCATACGACGTTAGTTGATAGTACCGGTCACCACTGGTACGACCGCTTCTAATGGCCCCATTGGCGCCTGCATGATTCAGGATGATTATTATTATCGGTGAGGCCAGGATTTCCATGCACGATGCGAATTTTCAGTCAACTAATATCGATAGTTTATCCAACAAAAATAGCTTCTAGTTCTTGAACATCTATAACGTTCTCGTTAAGAAATTGTAATAACAAGTACTCGTGAATTGATAAATCACGATAACGAATGCATATATGATAAATATTCATTCATAATTTATTCTGTTACATACTTAAGAACCCTTTTATTATGTAGCCATAAACGTAATTATTTAATGAAAAGTCGTTTGATCAAATCACCGACAACTGGCGAACATTTATTTCAGTAGCGAGTTAACAGTTCATAGCCAATTACCGTGGAGGCGAACAAAGGGAAACCAATTGTGCAAGATTATGCCAATTTCGAGAAATAATAGAGGAAGATTAGTCAGCCGGCTTCGAGGAACGCGACAATGGACGCTGGTAAGAACCGTGGTAAAACAAATGCCTGCGTTTTCGATCATGCAGAGACAGGATGCTGTACGGTCGGACGCGCCAAAATGAATTGTATGAGGCATTTAATCTTCATCGCGCCAGAGGCGCATAAACAGAAAAGCTGATGAAACAACTCCGATTCCTTTGAGATATTAACTGTTTGAACAACCGTCGAAAAATATTATTCCAACAATTTCGCTGCGCGCTAATGGAAATTAATTTCACGTTCTCTACCCATCGACTTTCATGTTAATGTTCGTTGATACTGGATCGAATTATTTCAACACGCACATTCAGATGAAATGCGCAGCAGCTTTCTGCAGATTAATCATTGTTAATTGCATAAGTTGTGTGATAAGGACTTCCTCGTCGAACATTTTCAATTTCCTACCTGCCACAATGGCACGTTCGATCCGAAACCGGAGATAACCGGCGCTTTGTTTCTTCGCAGGGGATTCGGATTCAGCCACCCGTGTATAATAACGCTGAATTATGTTGTTCGGTATAATTGTTCGAGGCGAAGCCCGGCAGTTTAACGGTCATTAACCTTGCAAATTGTATTTATCGTCGACTTGCAATTTGCACGTACAAACTTCCCGGGATTATACACCGCTCTTGGGACATGGACCTCTCATCATTGACAATCAAATTGCCGAGGCAAGTAATTAATTGTATCACGTATACAAGATCGAATCCCACCGTATTTCAGAATCGATTAATTACATCAATGTGAAATATTTTTCAATCCACTTTTTATAACATTTCTTCTACGAATAAAATCAAAATACCATTGAGAAATGGACAATCAGACCGCAGGAGCCTCGGAGTCGTGAGATTCGATCCAGATCTCCTATGAGAAACAGAACCCTAAACCCTGTTACCCCGGGAGTTGTCGCCGCCACCCTGAACTACCACAAAGTCATCGGGGCATCAAATTCCACGACGTCAGAGTCATTGAACCTGCTCACGGAGCCAGGGACCACCTCGGGACCTCGAGCCTCGTGACGTCAAAGGCGTGGGACCCACATCACGTCAGGCGAACCTGCGAAGAAGTCGTGCCGTGACGGACTGTTATTATTCCAACGTCAGAACCCGTGGGACCCACATTAACCAATGAGACCATCTATCATTCTTATCGTTTTCGAATAAAGATAGAACCGACTAGATCTCTCGTTTCAGGTAAAATGCGAAATAAAACCTCACAATATAACATAATATATAATAGGATGAGAAAATTTGTTCTGCAGTCACGTTACTTTTAATTTCGCCACAATATCCTTTGTTCTCATCACTGTGAATCCAAACTACCGTGAAGATTCAGCAACGAATCGTAAGGGATCCATTGTCCCCGAGCCGCGACATAGCGAACGGGATCCGGCGTTAAAGTCTCATCATCGTCGGTCTCGGTTGATTTATTTTATGGACCAGCAATGTTTCTGGGATCGAACGAAAAAAGGAGGAGAAGGAACCACCGGGAGACTATTCAAAATCGAGTCGAACGGTACCACCGAATTATCGTCGCCTACACACGAATGCAACCTGGCCAAACTGGATAGCGATCGAATCAGGTTGATAAAAAATATGTGTGAAAGAAACGTTAGCTAATTACAGCAGGTCGATCGCCCGTCGAGCGCCAGGGAGTCTCGTAAATCTCTGTGCCCGATGGATGAACCTTCAGTCCCATTCGAGCAACGGTACCGAGTTTTTTCCACGGACTTTTTTGTCACCACAGATTGCTACGTTTCCGTCGCTCGCTGACATCAAACAGGTAATTGCACGGTACGTCGCCGTGACTTTTTACCAAAGGCGCCCATCAATACAATTTTGCACCTAGTTTTTATAAGAACCTTCACTTTCTTATTCACTTGATAATTGCTGTCTGTTAATGCATACGAATTACTAAAAACATTTGTCCTTCAAACGATATTTCATAAAATTTAAACAAAAAAAATGAATATTCGATGAAAACGTGAGTTACAGCTACTAACACACATAAAGCGTATAAATAACGCAAGCTACCGATAAACCGCGTTTGCCACAGAAACGCACATTCATCGATCGTCAATGAGATATGCTTACAAAAATGTATAGACGACATAAATAACGTAAACTACCGTTAAACGCGTTTGGAGCTCTCGTATCAGCGAGCAGTGTCGTCCGAATCATAATACCGTTGCCTCCCGAATGAAATATGATACCGAAAATATTAAGGCGAAACGCATCCCTCAGCTCCAGGACGCACAATAAACTTCGCCTGAATAGGGGTGGCAAGTATATGTATTCGTGTTGGGGGACAGACATCCTAGGTCCATCCATTCGCCCGAACGGAAATTCGGCGCGCCATTTAATACCATGAATAACTACCGTCGCGAAACGTTTTTCCTCCCTTGTAAATTTTAAGTCATTTTGCAAGCAATTTTTATAGTAATTGAAGAATTACATAGAGAACAAAAATATTACTGCACTGTAGTAGTACTATGCAAGAACATCGAGCTGCGAGTGTTCAATTTTCCAGTGAGATTTCAATTAAATCGTTCGACTCCTCGGCTAGGGCTCCACGAGGGCAAAGGTCGTGAACGGGGAGATCTTGCCGGAAAAGTCGAAACGTCACGTGCACACAGAGGAGCCGAAAAGAGGAACAGACGACCACCTTCGCAATCCCTGTCCCGAAGTGGTGATTGTTAAACGACGAGTTCGAGAGGGAAAGAGCGAGGGACGGAGGAAGATGCGACGACGAGAGAAGCCGGCAGAGTCCTTTCCCTCGTCACGGTCGACATGCACAAAGGCTTTTAAACGGTAACAGAGCGGAAACGCGACGAAATCAAACGGCAACCTGCGCGGGAGCGAAGAGGGTGCAATTGGAAAAACGAGCAGGCGAGCTACAGTTGGTGCAAGCAACATACCAGAGTAATAAGAGATTCTTCAAATGAAATGACGTCGTACTCCAATTTAATAGCATGTTCATTGACAAATTTATTCAATTTTTATAAATTCTTTAAGGGAGGTTAATAAACTATGCTCGTATTGTTTCTCCTTTCTTAAATACTGAAATTGTTCGCTATATTTGCTCAAGCTACTGTACCCGGGGATGAAGCCCGGACGCCTCTTCGAGGATCCACTTCACGTTCAAAGGGCCTGCTTTTCTTCGCTTCTGCCTCGCTCCAACCATTTGGTAATCAACCCTCGCCCCTTCTCCTTTCTCACCGGTAAACAGAATGACCCTCTGAGAGACGAATCAATTTCTCGACGTCGCCGGCGAAACAGAACGGCAAGACATATCCGGGGATGCCGAATTGAACTCGACGTGTTTCGTTGGAACTCGAGGAATTGTCAAGGGACGCTGACAGCTGATTGAACGCGGCGAAAGGGTGAGAGCACTCGTGTGGGTCGACGGGTAAAGTGATCCGCTTGAAGCAAGATCTCTCAGTTCGTCGCTTTAATGAGGTGTTTAACCCCTTCATCGTGGATCAAGTGATTTTCAGTTTCATCTGTTGTCCCCTTGATAAATTTTTTCTTAACAGAATCAATTATCTGATGTACTTGAAAATACTTTCAATGAAATAATGTATTACTATCACGCAGAACAAACAATTCGTAACTGTAATCGATGAACGTCGAACACGTTCATATACCACCGCTGAAATTTGTGGTACGATAAATCAGACAATGGCCAGAGTAAACAGTGTTCATCGTAAGGATTCTCATAGTGTTTCTCCTTTATGTTACGATTGTAAAACGGAGCAAAATTATCGGGAGTCTGGCGTTACAGCGAGTAATTCTCTCGTAAACGTCGAAATGAGTTACACTTGGCCGAGCGTCTAAACTCGAGCCCCCTGACTAGGTAAATACACCTAATTCGAGACGTTCCCCGTCCGGGATAACCGTAACGATCGTTACCGATTTACGAGCAGGGCTCAAGGCTGTCTTTCAAGAGGCGTTGAAAAGTGCGCAGTATAATTCTTGCATTTTATTAAAATTGTGGGTTGGAACCAACGCTCGTACACATCAACGAATTTTCGAAATACAAAACGTACAACTCTGGAACATTGAACGCTAGCGTGCGATTTACTGATAATTCAATTAAATGAAGCGTTCGACGATGATCGAATGAGGAAAGCTGTTCGTACGAACAGGGAAAAAATAGTGGATCAATTTTATAATAGGTATTTCATGCATCAAATTTTCCTGTTCAGTTGTCACGGTATTCCAAATGAATGACCGGTGCACGCAGACGGATAAAACCGATCAATGGAATTTAATGAGAATACGGTACTGTTAATACGTGACGAGCACGCAGGCTTCCCCTAAAATCTGACGCATCTGTCGGGAAAACCTGGCCGCAGAATTATTCAGTCGTAAAAATTCATTGTTAATTCATTCCATTCAAGTCTATTTCACTATCGAATGAAATTCACATCTGCTAGACTTTCTTGAATCTGACTAAGAGGTTTTACCTATTACCGTATTAACGATTGATAAGCTTCTTAAATCTTCGTAGATTTACCGATTGTTTATCCAGAAGCAAATCAAATATTGTTTATCTATCTATGTACCAATCACCGAGAACGATTTCGATCATACAACGCGAGTCGCTTTCTCTCTGGCGACAGGCTCTCGCGTGGTTCCCAAAGTCTCACCCCACGGGATCATCTCGCGGCGTGAATGCACCAGCCTGACGTCATCTTATTTCGTGCACGCACATGTCTGGTCCACCCCCGCCGCGTCGCATCGGTTTCCTTTGTGACTCCCGGGTCCCGGAGAGCGCGGCGAGATTAATCAGGATCAATGAGCTGACGAGACAGCTGCGAGAGCTCCACGTAAATGGGAAATCGAATATCGCTATGAAATTTCCGCTCGCACGTGCCACGTGGCTCGTATGCGGCAAACATTTCCCGGGAATTATCGACGAAACGACCGCGCAGATGTTCCAAACGAGATTTTTGCCTGGGACCAGACCCGGGCTGTACGTACATCCGGTGTACAACGCGGCGCGGGGTCTAATAATTGCGTCGGGGTCGCGGTGACGTTTGTTTGATGTCCGTTTTGTAATATTTCACGGATTTCGTGCACGGTTTTACGGAAATTGAATGGACCCCGGCGCCACGGTGTTTGCCATATCCGATACGCGACGCGGATTTCGGACTGCTATACATTTTATTACGATCGGATTATTTCACTATACGTCAAACGTGTTAGTTAAATAGTACAAAAGTGATAAGCTGCAAATAGATTGTATCAGATTTACACTTGAAAATGGAACAGATATAGAGATTGTTGTTTAAGCGATTTATTCAACGAGATTATAAGAGTGATATCGATTTCGAAATGCGTCAATAGAGAGTATCGACGACGAATATTTGATAAATCACGTACGGAACGAAACGCGTGATGAAATTGTCCAAATGGACTTGTTAAATTCTATTTATAAATTGCAATTTCCGAAATTAATCTTTTTATTCATTCGATATTTCATTTCCATTCGAACTGTCTTCTTATGAAAAAGCAGCAAACAGATATCTAGTCCAGGGTGGCTGTAAATTATATTGAAAATCTCGTAGTTTTTATTGTCAGCGCGTCGAGGACACTCGATTTCGTCTCCTTTTTTTTCAACCCTCGTGCGCACATGACACATGAGCCACCCCTTAAATCGACGGCTCAGCTTGAGATTAAAGCCGTTTTTCATTTCGAGGGCGTTGTTTTGGCTGGTGACACTTCAAAAATGAGAGACGTCATCGGGGGTGCGCTTGTGGGAAATCGTCGAGGGGCGATTTCCCAATTACGGCGATAATCGCCCCTGGCTAATTACCATAACTCGTTGAGTATCGTTCAGAGATTGAATAGCCTCTCGTATTTTAAAAAACCGAATTAACGTTCATTCGAATTTTAATCTTGTCAAGTTTATGTAAAATACGGAAGTGAGAGACAAAATTATTATCCAATATTATTAATCATCCAATCCTAAAATCAATGCTACTGCATAAATACCGACATTTCATTAAGTAGCCATCAAAGTATTAAAGTAACCAACCCGACGTGATGAAAAAGAGCAATGGAATTGGCGAGACACAATCTCGTACGGGACGCCGAAATCCGACAGGAAAGCAGAGGACTCAGTCGCTGATTAAATGCCGATTTTTATAGAATTACATTTGGCAAATGGAATATTTGAAAGGAATCGTCCGGGCGCGGGAGAGTGTGTTAAAAGCATCCCGCGTGTACACAGGACTCCGGATGCTTGGGCTTTAAAAGCATCATCGTCCCATACTCTTGGTGGCAGCCCTAGCAACGCTATTGATTTCCTTGGTCCCCCCTTGCGAGGAGAGAACTATCTCGCAGAATTTACCCTCTTTCGAGGAAAACCGTACCGAAAATCCGCGAAACTGTAACGTCACAGGAAGACGCTTCGCCGCGGGTCGCGAATGCCCCAACCCATTTACATAATTTGCAGACATATACGTACAATTTTTTCACTCACTACTACTTAGTTATCATAGTAATATAGAGTGATCAATATGAAGTACTATTATTTGTTGAATTTTCATTTGATAAAATACTGAAATACATCCATTCAATGTACATAGATAGTTTCTTTTAATCAAATCAGTAAATCAAATAGTAGTCCTAATTGCCTCACACACTGTATAATCATTTTATTAATTACTATATAAATTATTTTATCAATCATTATATAAAATATTGTATTAATTATTGCAAGAATTATTACGTGAAATCTTCTATCAATTTATATTGTAATATTTAGCAGTGTATGATGCAAATGGGTTAAAGAGGAACGGCGCTAATGGCAGAAAAAGCAGAACAGACATAAAGAGAAATGGGGTGGAAGGAAACAGTGGCGAGTCGAAGAGCGGATCGAGCAATGGTGCACATTTATTTCAGGCAAATGAAATTAAGAATCACTTAGGATTCGCCGAGGCAAGCGTTCTAACTGCGGGTCGTTTATCTTGTTACGAATGGGATTAAGAATCGCGATTTACAACGAGTACGCGGGGTGATGAATACTTGAAAATATGAACTGCGGTAAGAGCCGGCAGTCAGCAGATTGCTCGCCGTCCATTAACTTTTTAACTGGCCTCGGCGGGTGACCGCTCGAAACTTGCATTTGACGACTCTATGTTTATTACAATAACATTGTAAGCTCAAACGTTTTCCAACAATTTATTTGGCTTCTTTCATTTAAATAATAAAAATAAATCAGGAAGAATTCAAATAGCATTTCATTCATTCGTTTTCCAATTTCTAATAAATAGACTCGAATTTCGTATTAGGTTTATAATTTACAATTTCTTTTATTTAAAGTTTGTGTGTCTGAAGTCGCGGTTTCTCTGTACAGAATGTAAACTCGTACAATGAGTTATCCAAGGCGTCGAATATTAATTCTCTCACAAGCATTACGAGCCGAAGTAACATTCGACGATCGGAGAAGCATTAGCGATTCCCTGCTCGTATATACATACGTACATATGTATTAAGTACGTAGAAGTACTCCCCGTTTCTCAGTCGGTGCAAGCGGCGGCGGGCAATGGGGCCCGATTATTGCAAACTCATTGAAGAAAATTAAAATAGACAAAGGTGTCGAGATGATAATTCTCAACTTTGCTCTACCCGGAAAGATTTTGTTCGTAGGGGGACGCGTTGTTGTTTTTTTTTCATCTTCGTGCATCTCATCTAACGCGCGTTTATTACAGTAATGGAACATCGGAATACAGTTACCGATGACTATTATTAGATTCTAACGATGAACTTAATTCACGAGCGTTCGTTCACCAAGTGAGAAAGTTCTCAGAATTTAACAGGGAGTTATTGATTTAATCAGCATGGCCAATGGGGGGAGCAGGCTCATCCGTTCAACCCGACTGACTGTACGTTCTATGGAATTGGGAAAAGATACAGATTCTGTAGAATTTAGACAAGAAGTATGTTTAATAATCTTTTAAACGATTGTTCATATAAATAAAGCGTATTATCATAAATCTATTATTTTGATCATCTGAGATTAAAAATATTCGATCTGTACTTGTCGTAAAGCTTTAGATGTCGAGAGGATTTTTTATGAGCGCAGGCCGGGAAGCTCGAGGCAATTAATTCGCTATTTCTTCTTGTCCTGGCACCGTATGAGTTAATGCGCGATTGTTACGCGTTACGTTCATCTTTGATTATATGGTTCGAACGTATAAAGCCCATAATGGAATGTTCCATTGTTCCGCTATTGTTGTACACGAATGATACCGTGGAAAGGAAAAGAGGCTGATATAATCCTAAAAGTAATCTTTGTACGAAGTAATAAACGCTTTCCCGTCGATTTCACATCGCGAATCGTTCAGGAAATTCGTAAAAGCTACTGTTTCTAAAATGCATCTTATTCTTTGATATAATTGCATTATGTCCATTATTAAATTATAGTCTTTTATGACATGTCAATGTTTTTCATAAAATGAATTAACCAAACAAATGAACTAACATTTGTACGAAATACAAACAGCTTTTCTTTTATACATACATTATTGACCATTCTTATACCGAATGACGAATTGTATGAATCATTCAGTTCTAGTGATAAGAGTGATTACATTTTACTGTGTAAGGAATTTCAATAATAACTTTCGAAATGCTTCTGAGGAAATAGTTTATTCATAGATAAGCCGGTCATACAATTGTTCTTGCTTTCCCTCTTTTCTGAAGAAAATCTTCTACGTTGCAAAATCCTTGGGATCTGTTATTATGAAAGGGTTTCGCTGGAAATCGAGGCTAGTCCTCATTATGAAGATGTTTAGAATTTGAAGGCAACTCTGGTTGCCGTGAGTCACTGCGCTTATTGAAACGATTGTTCTCCGCATGCATATTGCATGTAATCCCTTGTAACTAGAACATTATTTGAAATAAAAGCAGAGTACAAGTTTCGTCGAGCCCCATCTGGAATTTGATGTAAATGTATGACATAACCGATGCGCTGACACAACGGATTTAACCGAAATGCGTGGGCGGCCGCGTTAAGCAACCGCGAAACAAGTGCACGGACGCAAGTGCACGCAGAGTACGACCACGCCACGTCGCGTCTCGTCGAGCCACGCCGCTTTTCGCCGGTGCACTCTCCGCTGCGTTGCATTGCGGCAAGTCGACGACCGACCTTGCGACGTTTCCTGCACACTCCGCTGCGCCGGTTGCGTACACCACCGCTACCAGAACATCGTTTACTGTTATGCATTCGATGAAATATCGATCCGGCGTTGAGTAACTATAAACCAGGAATGCTGGGGGACATTTATCAATCAAAATCGTGTATTGAATTAATTGATTACAATCGTGTTTAAAAATACTGAGACTTGGATTGTTTGAGTCATTTCAGTGGTGAATATTTGCTCCAGTATGGATATTAATAAAATTGTTTTTGAATCAATTTACTATAGAATCGATTCTTATTTTCCACACGACATGTGTTATCCTTACTTCGTGAAACGTCGTGAAAGATTTCCGAGAAATGATTGCGGGACTTGCATCACAATATTGTCACGGAATTTATTCTTGCAACGGTATATCTGATATGGTCTCGGCTCGACGGTTGCATTGTTGCAAGGGAGAAATTATTACACGGCCTGTATCGTGTACTTCATGGTGTTCGAATGGAAATACAGTCTGTGATCCCACGGTTACCAAGGAGCCGGCCAGAGGAAACCCCAACCCCCTTTGATTTCAAGTCAGACCGAAAGTGACAAAATGAATTTGACACAACTCCGATTTCGATCAATGAGTTGATTGTAAAATAGTTTGAATTATATTGTGTTGGCATGGAAGTAATTTCGGTTATCAGAAATTCATAGCGCTATAAAAATTGAGATTACTTTCTTATCAAATAAAATAAAAGACAGGGTCATGACTTATGATCGGTCAATGATTCGAATAGAGATTCGGTCGACTGTCAGCCGGAAAATTGAATCGATCATGAACTTGCCGCAGGGTCGGGGTCATCGAAGGTCCGGCCTTGACCCGCGGAAGAGTCACGTAACGACAGGCTGACCGTAGCCAGAGGAAGAAGGAAGCGGCGACGATGGCATGCGGCGACGATGGCTGTGCGACGACCTCGGTAGACACGAGGGGGAAAGTGTAACCGATCCCGAGAGCTCGAAATCGAAAGTAATTTCCTTCCATCCCGCTCTTTCTCTCCTTTCTCCGTTCCGCGTTGCCCACGACGATCATTCTTTCTCCCAGGCCAGTGAATTCAGGTCACGTTCAACTCGTAGACACTGTCCTCTCCTCTCCCATCGCTTTCTCCCAGCCGTTTTCCTCGTCGTCGGAAATCATTGCAAAAAGAATCGGCGAATCTCCGATAAGAACCCTGGTTGATAAGAATTTGTACTCTAAACCTTGTATCTCCGCAATTTGCAGCGAATTCAATCTTTAGACTTGGATTTTGTCTTAAAAGTTGCGGTGATATTGATTGATATATGAAATTTGCTGCGTTTGTTGCGACACCCCTAAACGATTATTGCTTTCGTATCGCTCCATACGCGAACAGGTCTTGAACACGAGTTTCCACATCGATTTCATCGGCTCGGGCGAGCAACGCGTCACGACTACCGCGGCCGGGCACGGCCGCGTTATTATGTCAATGTCAATGGCACCGATCCGCGCGCGGAAACGCGACCGAGACAGCCGCCGGTGTTGGTAAGAGTTACGTGCGGTGTCCGCGGACGACGACGCACGGTTCACTGAACCGAATTCCCCCGAGTCGGTGAAGGAACTGGAGGTAAGCAAGGTGAACCCAGCTGGAAACACTGTGTCTCGGGTGTCCCCGGTCTGCTCCAGAGGGGACCAACGACTGCTTTACGACGTTGACGTCAAGCGGGATGAACTTCCTCCACCAGAGAACGCGACATCGCTTTTTCTACTAACGAAATCGAGACTGGCTCGAGGTGTCGAGTGAATAACACCGATTTATAAACGACGATCAAATTGATTATCGATAACTACTTTTAAATCATTAGGAATGGGTCTTCTGATGCATTTCAAGCATCAATAAGCCAGATTTTCCCAATATGAAATCTAATAAGAAATATAAATGAATTCGACTGTCCAAAATTAATACGATTAGAGTCGTTCAACTTGAAGCACACGAGTGGTTTGAGTAGATAAATGTTTATACGTCTGAAACTTCAAACGAGATTACGGAACATGCTGAATTTCGTTGCTTCGGAGAAAGAACCAACTCGGGGAAAACCTAAATTAGAAAGAAGTACCGAAAGCTACAGGGCAAACAAACTGAACGCTCGGTGACGACATTCGATTCTTCGGAAACTGGCCTTCGTGAACTGAAAATTTTCTGGGAATAAAGATGAGTTTCGATTCGCGGAACTTTGCCTGCCCGATGTGTCCACGAGCTGACTCAGCAGATTTGATACCCGACGGCAAAACTGCGTTCCCGTATGTACGGATATCCACGAAACGAATCGGCCGGATAGACCTTAACATAATTTCAACGGCGTCCTTACGTGCCGGATACGCGATCCATGAATCACGCGAACGAGCCTATCGTAACGGTGATGCAATTAAATGTTCGAATATTAGAAAGCTACGATTTAATCTCATTAAGCCCCAAGTACCGAAATGAAACCAATTTTATACATATAATTACTCATTATAAAAGTGCGCAGGAAAGGGCGAACATTAAACATTTAATTGCTAACTTTTCCTAATGCATGAAATGTATCTGTGCCTTTGGAATCTGTAAAACGTGAAACGCACTATGAACAAGCTTACAATTATAATAAAAAGAATGTAGAAAAAATTATTAAAATCTACAATTCTTTGTAATCTAGTTTTATCTTAACCAGCACTACTTATTTCTTTTATTTTAAAAGAGCAATTCACAGAACGAACGAACATAGTGTATGAGTATTGAAGATTCATTTTCCACTGGAAAACTATTCAATTCACTAAAAGCATATTCTTCGCATTCTGTAGAGTAAAGATTCAATCTCTCGAGTAGCTTGTTATATATTTCATTGTAAAAATTGTAATGTTAGAACGTAGAACTAAGATGAACAAGTGGAGCACCGAAAAATTCTCCTCCCTCGCGAGAAACGCTCGCATCGGAGTGCGGAGCGCGAATGTACAACGGGAGGCGCGCTCCGTGTATATCCTGCGGCTGAGCGCAGTGCGCAACGCTGTCCGCGCACCGCAATTGTATGCCGGCTCCGCGTATCTGTCTCTTCCTCGTCCTCCTCGCTCTGCGATCCTCGAGGACTCGCACGACAGATACCTGAAACAATATGAAATTCATGCTAAAATGTGAAACGACTCAATATGTAAGAGGAAGGACCAAGTTTGGAACGGCTTAATAGGGAACCATGAAATGAACAAGAGATCAAAGAAGAATTATCTCGTGCAATATCATCGTACTGTTGCAGCTGACGTACGAAAATCAAACAGAAAATCGACTAAGGGACGAAATCCAAGAGAGTCAAGACGAGGGAGACATAGGAAGAGGGAGAGAAACGGAGCTACGTGGAGTCAGTATGGAAAGAGGGAAGCAGGAGGAGAAAGAGAAGAGAAACAGGGATCGAAAACGAGAGAAGAAGAGACGATGGTCCGGTGTAGCCGGCGGGCACACATCGGGTTCCTCTCCCTCGCCAATCGGCTGGCGCGGCGTGGGGCGGGTTTGTGGTAGAGGGGCCAGCACAGGCGGTGGTGGCGGGTGGCTAGCTGCGGCGGTGGCGGCGGCGGTGGCGGCGGCGCGGCTGCCAAGGTATTTAAGGTACCGTGAACCGGCGGCGCACGAGTAGTTCACTTCTGTTCGGTGCGGTGTCGCGGTGATTTTTAGGGGACAGAACAGAAAAAGGGAAGAGAGAGAGAGAAAGAGAGAGAGAGAGAGATAACGGGGGTACCCGGGTGAACCACGGGAGAGAGAAAAGAATTACGCGCTCCCGGGGCCTCGAGCAACACGCTCGAGAGGGTGCTAGGGAACAATAATTGTATCGGTATCTCCTCGGTGCGCGTACGGACATTCGAGTACACGTAGTAGTTTCGATCGGTAGTTTAGAGGTCCGCGATTCACACGTTGCTACTTTGAACACAGTGTCCGAGGTTGAAAGTTCCGCGGGAAGAGTCCGAGTCAAATCGGCCGCGCTATCATCCGGGAGAACGCGTCAGGATCGTCAGGGTCGTCTGTCGTCGACGACTGTCCTGAATAGGTAAGTCCCATCTAAAAACGTGCGCGGATGTATTATTGGTGCAATGATAAAGGATGGAATGCATTTCTGTACACTCGATATCCGATACGAGTAATTTACGCCAATTTATGCTCTGCCTTTGGTGATACCAAGTGATGTCAAGATCAGTGATTTTGTTGCACTGTGCTCTCAACTGATACTCCTCGCCGTCGTTCTCGTCGTCGTCGTCGTCGTCGTCGTCCGATGTGGATATTTAATGAACTGTGAAAAAAAGTAACATGTGCTTCGACGCAAGGGATACACTAGTTGATCCTCGAAGTGTCCACACCGAAACGTATGGTGCAAGGAGACATGAAATGATCCCTCTTTATTCCTCCTAAAGCCTCGCACGCGAGACTTGACCAATGAAACGGGTATGAACGGTGCGACGAGTGACCGGCTTTGGTTTCAAACGCGATCGTACGAGTCGAGTCAGTGAGTCCTCGAAACGGGATCGATAAATCCGCGTCGAGTGCGAGGATCGTCGCCGCTAGCAACGTCGTGTTCGATCGAAATACACCTGTTACGTGCTGTACCTACCGGTTCGACTACGGGATTGCGAACACGAACGTAATACCGAAAATACCGGTTCCGTGGATATCTCGCGTACTTCCCAGTTCTACCCAGTTTCTTCACAAAAATCCTGCAAACCGTATTCATCACTGGGAAACGAAATTTATTAATTAGAAATAATAATCTTCACCGTTTTTACCACTCGCGATTCAATCATTCGTGAATTTTTCCTTTTCCTCGACGAGAGAACGAAATCGTTTTTCCGACACGAGTGTCGCGAGGCATGGACCGGTCGGGCCACGGGAACGAAGTCAAAAGAGGGCCCGGGGCCTAAATAATTCAACGCGACGCGGTACAATAGGTATGCGTGCCGACTTGCAGCAGCGAAGGCTAGTCGGACGTGCACGAACACCTCGTACAATTAAGAAACAGTGTCTGAATACCGAGACAAACACCGCCGATATGTGAATACCAAGGAGGAAGAGGAGGCCAGCTGGCGAATCTCGGCAACCTGTAACATCCCGCGTGTTCGTTTCGACTCCCAGAAAAAGTTTCTGGACGTCTGCGCGCGTACCGTCGAGCTACAAAAACTGCGAATTCGAGGATGAAACTGGGGGATCGAGCAGCTCGATTTCGATCCTAACAAAAGGTCGAAACGGTATCGATTTTTCTCGCGGCAGGTCCGGAATATAAAACAGGGTTCTCAAAAGGTTGGGACGCGCGCCGGTATAATGAGTCAGAAGGAATTCCAGGGCTCGGAATAATGGATCGTTCCAGCGAGCGACACGAAACGGTTGGGACGAAAAATGTAAACTAGGAGAATCTATACGGGACTGACCGTCCTCCTGTGTTCCCGACGCGTCGCGTAAGCTCAGTTTTCTATCGTTCGGATCCCTCCGCGACGACGACGACGACACAAAAATCGACCTAAAGCACCGTTAAAATTGAGAGAGCATACTGAATTGTGTTTGAACTTTATTACAAATCAAAGCTTAATGAAAAATTTACAATACGAATACAGATTGTACCAACATTGGGCTATTCCATCCTTTTATCTAATTCTGATGAAGATAGTTATGTAAGTCTTCTTTTAAAATAAATTTTGTATATATCTAAACTTTTATTCTATGAAATTGTGTAAATAATGTTTAATTTAATTTTTATCGAAATTCTTAATAAAGATTGTAATACGGAATCACTTGTGCTCCCTTCGTCGAGAGCAGGAGAAAATTTGTCACGGTCGAGATAGCCGAACGGGAGAAGTTGCGATCGCGTTTACAACGATCCGTAATCACAGTGCGAGCGAATGCGCGCGTGAATCACGTTCGCCAGGAAACGCGGTGCTCACTAATCAACGATTCACATTGGGCGTGTAATAACAATGAACGATTAATTACGCGGTCGCGCGCTAACCAACACCGTAACGTTTTTATTCTATTTCTTGTTGTATGATTTTCCATAATAATATATTCTTTATGGGGTTCGATAACCGATTTTAGTTCCGCTAGTTTAACAAAAATGAATGTTACAAATAAGAAGTCATTGCTACTTATTTAGTTAAGAATCTAATGTCTTGCACGTAAAATAGAAAAATTTTTAAAATATCCATAGTCCTTCATGAGAAATTTTGACGAATAATCACATCTCCCAAAAACTACGTATTTTAATGAGTATTCAATTTTTTTTTAAGAAAAAAAGTTAAAATATCGCGTGCCATTCGCATGCAGGGTTTTGCCGCGTCACAATAAGGTACAATTGCTCGCGGCTGGACGGGCTAATTGCTAATTACTAAACGCTAATTACCGAGACCATCGTCTGGGCCGTCGTGCCGCTGGTCCTGATTGCCTTGTTAAAAAGCGAGCGACGAAAACGAAACAGAGTAATGGAGTGTACGTAAGAAGCCATCTCGGACACGCGATCCACGAGCAATAACCGTGGAGAATCGATCTTCCGCTCCGCGAGGAGGTTTAATTACGATCGATCGCGGAACGATGGAAGGAGAAAGAATTTTTTTACGCAACCCGATTTCGTGTCTCGGGTTCAAACTGAAATTACTCGACGAAACGAATAAACGGTCGTTCGATTGAAAAGAAAGAAAAGAAGGACTGTGTTGAGTGCGTTATCAGTCAATTACATTAGAATTATCAATTCGCTTAAGAAAGAATGCAAACATGCGCCTGAAGATTTTCCTTATTGTTTTTCCTTTCGTTTATCTCTGATGTAAATACCGCATTTTTATTTAATCTCTCGTTGACGTTTAGTTCTCGGGATGTAAACGTTGTCGCACAATTTCTTGGCACGACACGGGAAAAATTGTTCGCTCGCTGCTACTGGTGTTGAACGATTAGCCCGGTTGATTCGCGAGGAGCAAATGACGCGTGCACCCGTTGAGTTATTAATTACCGTTAAGAGAGGAAGCTAATTTCGCGTGAAGTGACCAAAAAGCTATCGGGAATTATACCAGTGAAAGTATCGGGACAGCAACGAAGTTGAGCAAGAATCGGCGCGCTCTGTTATATGCGTGCGCCATGGTATCGCATCGCGGGTCTCTTGACCGGCTGAATCACGTAGCTGGCCCATACGAAACGGTAAAAACCCGCGAGGTGCCACGAATTCAGGTCGCCCGACTCGGAACGTCGTTTACCACGAAAAAAAAACTCTCTCATCAACTGACCTTCACCCTTCAAATAAATTTCTCGAAGCTGAATGTATTTCAATGGACAAATACACTCTAATCGATTATCGAATTTTAATTGAGGTTAACGGTTACACAATCATCTGATATCTAATCCTAATCGATGACAGTATTACATATGAACGTCAATCCATAGATTTATCTTAGCACGACATGTAACACGAAATTTTCCCTTTCTACTTGTGCAACTCTCTTTGAATGTTTCATAATTATATGAAGCAATTCTGTGACAATGTATGTAGAAATTATGAAAATGATTGAAACCATTTACGAAATATAATCGATAAGCTTGATTCTAGATCAGATTGCGACTGAAACACATTTAGCATCGAATGAAGGTTATTGCCCTCTTCAATTTTAGACGTTCAATAATTTCCGCGTCGAGACGATTCTGGACTCTGTACGAAGGCGATCGATCGGTCGTTTCCGACAAACTCAAAAGTGAGATTGACGCGCAGTTTTACCTGGTGCCGTTACATCCTCGTTGAACGAACGAACGTAAGCTGGGCTACGTCTTTTGAACGACGAGATCGAGCTGTTCAAAGGCGATCGAGCATTAAAAGAGGCTTCTTCCTATCCGTCAGCAGCGCTGGCGTTTCAAAAAAGGAATAGATCCGCGGTTCATCGGACAGTGGCTATTGAAAAAGGGCTATTAAAAATATCGTGCAACCTACCAGCCCGTGAAATCCTATATTCGACGTTCCAAGCCTCGTACAAAAGGGACGATCAATTTATTCACCCCAAATCGATTGAACAACAACGGAAATTTCGAATTTCTCACAGGGATTTTCCACTCATATTATTTAATACTGTAATCATTTTTCTATAAAATTCGTTCGGTACAGAATTTCAAATACGTTGAAGAAAAGGAAATTTTATTCTAATAACCAGAACGTTTTGTATTTATTTGGAAGAATACATTTGCTATTAATACTTTATGGTCTTCCCTTCTCAAAAATAACTCGCAAATGTTATGGTCGACAATACGGACGGTCGAAAGTTTTGAAATGAGAAATCGACGCCGATCGCGTTCAAATTCCGTTCGCACGGGGCTTGCGGTACCGCCGAGTGGCTCTCTCGCGTATTCCAGGCACGCGTGCCTCGTACACGAAGTGCTAATTCAACGTCACGCCTTGTTCCCCGTAGCCGAATCTTCGAAACAGACCAGAAACCACGGGTTCTACGGTCTACGCGAACACGACTCCTACGATTATCGCGGAATTTGGATACCAGCTTACAACTCGCTCGGCTGAATGCGAATGAGACTCGTGAAATTTCGGACATTGACTCCGTTACGCTGCTTTCGTAATCGCGAAATCGATGAGTTTCGGTAAATAGGTGCGGCGCGAGTTGTGTAATGCGTCTATATTTAAAGTGTGACTCTTGCGAAAATGAAACAAATTTAATTTTCCAATTCCTCATATGCATTAAAATTATAATAAATAGAATTATAAACTTTGAAAGAAACTCAGTAGGATTCAATAAATCATGCAATTAATATCCACATTTACTAATTCAAAATTAAGTTAATCATGGGCTTGGGTTTATAATTGACACACGGCGGAATGAATTCAACGATTTCTGTTTGGCCGTCTCCGTGGTGAGACGTCAAAACAACGGAAGGACAGTTTATCGGCTTTCTGTCATTTCACACGTGAAGACGAATATTCAACATTTCTGTTAGGAACAACAAAGAAATTCAATTATAGAGTAGTCGGATTCGTGAACATTTCTGTCATATTTCCGAATTTCCAGAGAGACAAGCAGTCACGATTTTTTTTTTGTAATGCTAGCCTAAAAGCACTGATTTACCGAGTGAACATTTACAGAACGAAAGCGACTCGTTTAGATTCCATCCGTTCGATTAAACGATCGTATGAAGAATGAGAGCCGCTGTTTATAGATCGGATCATAATTTTTGCAATTAATAGCACGATTACGACCGACTGGTAAGGAGACACGCGACCAGCGCGTTGGAATTCACGCGACACGGTTTCACGGTCGGCGGCGCGCACCGGGTTCGTGGGCCCGCGTGTCCCGAACGGGTTTCGTTCGAACGGTTTCTGTGTCTGCCCGATTAAAATACCACGGAACGGATTTTACCTTGTGAATACTTCGTATTCCTTACGCGGTGCCTCGATGTCGAATGCGGTTTATGAGGCTCTTCGCTCGGTAACCGGTCGTGTACTCGATAAAAATCGGCTACTTCGCGACCAGCGGGCACCGAGATCCGAGGGAATTTCAATGCGCGCACGAATCGTACCATAAGTATATATATGTATACATACGCGGATAGCTTCGGACTCGTCGCACGTATTGCACGAGCGCACGAGCAATTTTTAAAACGTCCAATCGACTCGATTTCGTTCGCGTAAAACACCAGCTACGACGAGCTCTTTTCATTGTCTAGAATTATTCAGTTATTTCTTTGCCAAAAATTTTTGTACTCAATACATATTAAGAAGTTCACTTCTCGATCAATAAATCTTTCAAGGATACAGTTATATTTTGGAGAAAGTGATAATTTATTCGAAATTTAAACAGTCTCGATAAAAAAAAATTGATAGAAAGCTCTTCGTGTCTTCGTGAATACGTGAAATCGATTACAGTTCGAATGAAGAAAAGGGATATTCATTTCGAATTGTCCGACTTCTAAGAATCAATTGGCTGATTCACTGGGGCCGAGAACCTTTTTCAAAAGAGAAGAGAGGAACATCGAGGAATCGTGGTTTCGTGCACAAAAGGCATTCTCTGTGACTAAACCTCGAAACGATGCAAAACGAGGAACGTGACCGGGCCTTCGGGAAACTCGGTTAGACGACGAGTGACCTGGAACATTTTCGGTCTCCGTTCCGGGGCACAAACGAAAATAAAGGTGTAATCCAGTTCGCCAGTGGTTTAGTGAACCTGCGCTATTGGCCTAGTTTATAGGTATGCTGGCCGAGTGTCCGTGCGTCGCTCGGAATTGTTACTGACAACCGGTCGCTGACCTAACCGTTCTCTTCGCTCTTCTGCTTCTTTCCTTTTCAGCCTGTTCTGTTGTTTTAAGCATAGTTCGTGAAAGAGAGGAATTATATCCAAGTGTCAAGAGCAAACTTAAGAAAGTCAGAAGTATAAATGAACATCAGAAAAAATAATCTCAAACAGACATTATTCTACTATTCTCCAAAGCAAAAAATGACGTTCTGGAAACAGTTCGAAAGCAGCGACTGGAGAACGCGATTGAATTGCTATGGATTTTCCATATTGAATGCATCTCCGTTAGTTATTTATCGCGGCTGGGAACACAAAAAGGGGTGGTATCCGATTCACGCAGTTCTGGATACCGTAAGAACGGTGGGATTAAGTACAATAGCGCGTAACATTATACAGTGAATTAAAGGGAGCGGATCCATTCTCCTCTGTCCTCTTTTTCTCGTACGAATGCAGTCTCGCCCGAAGGTGTTCGATTAGCGAGAAACGAAATCGTGATTTCGCCCTCGTGACCGTTTCTCGCCACGCAATCCTTTGACGTAAGTCCACGGATTTTTTATGACATCATCCTCGAATCGAACACGTTCGGAAACCGGTTTAACGGAGCGTTATAAATTCGAAGAAAAGAAGGAAGGAAGGAAGGAAATTAGCAAAGAGAGGAAAGAACTCGCGTTTCATCACTGGTTTAATTGAGCAAACATTATACTTGGGAAAATTCAATGTTTTACGTAGCTCGAATTAACATTCTACTTATACGATTGAAACTTGCGAGGCAGTAGTCCGTTCCGGTGTACAACGTTGAAGAATCGTCTGGAATAAAATAAAGTGCGGCGCCTAACGGCTCCGCGATTCGCATTCCGCTCGATCACAGGATTTATGGTTAATTCGAAGCTCACAAAGAGGAAAGGAGAGGGGACTAGAGAGAGATAGATATGCAAACGTGGTACGCAACGATTTACAAACTGGTCGTGGCCGAGGCTTTCGTGATACGATATCAACCGCCTGCAGCAGATACAAATTCCCCGGGAATCGATGGAACTTTACCGTTGATGAAACGCACGCGAGTAGGTACAACCGTTTTAATCGTGCGCGGAATAAGAATGAAAAAAAGGAAAAGGATAAAGAGAGGAGGCAGGGGAGAGGAGAGGCTTAACATCATCGCCGAGCAGATATAAACGCGATTCACCGTGCCGGGAGAACTAATCTCCAATGGTAATCGGCCTCCAGTAACGGTAAATTTTCTAACCGGTGCTTAGTTTCTGCTTTAACGCCATTAGCCGATCTCGTAGACCGATCCAGGAGACTGATCTCGAAGCAGTACGCTGGCCTTTAAGAGACTTTCGTAAACACGATCGTATCCCCGAGGTCGATTTACTTCCTTCTCCGAGTTGTCAATTGCAAATTTTATCCCCTTTATATGGGCACGCGAGGAATCACCAGCTTTTTCTGGATTCAATTGAAATTTTCACCGTTCCCGTTCATCTTTTACCTGCCGCTTTATTGGAGCGGAACAGTGACACATAGGAAATCCCCGTGATTTGCATACGTTCGACGATCTTCGTACGCGTACCCTACCCATTGACTTCCTACGATTGTTGTCGGGATTTTCGCACGATTATTTGCGCAAGCGAAACGAGAAAAACTCGATGGCAATGGGCTAATTGGAAATTATGTAATCCTTCGCTACACGCTTGCCCGATCACGTTCCTTTTTCTGTAAATCCATGCTAAAATATTCGTTTATAATTCTGTGACACTCAAACGTGCTATACGTATCGAAAATTGTCTGAAAACGGCGAGTACTTGCGTTTGCAATCTTGAAATTGGACCATGTAATGTAATTTTGACATTTGTCAAAGGATTCTAAATTACGAACAGTGGTTGACGACCAATCGAGATTGACCAATCGTCACCGGTTCGTTCACTTTCACTGATACCTACGTCGTCACTCTCGCTGTCAAATATGGTCCAACGACCGATCGTCGTAACCAAAAATAAAATAGGCCGACCGGGACGTGCATAATGAATCGAAGAAATAGACGATAACGAAAGTCGCGTGGGACCGGTTTATCGTAGCGAACGATCAACCCACATCTCTCGTTCGGGCCTGTTCTCGAAGTCGTGACGTCGCATGTCGTGGGGGTCGAAATCGATTTCTGCCTACCGGAGTTATTATTAGTCGTACGACCTTGGCTCCCGAGGACCTCTTCGCAGATCGCCATCGTCGTCACGTACTCGATCCACGATTCTACGAAAGTGTCGCCCGGTGCACGATCCGGTGCACTGCACACCGCAGCGATAATGTATCCCATGCCGGCGCAGCGTCCGGATCATTCGTCTTCGACCGAGGGGATGATCTCGGTGTACCAGTTTCATCTCCCTCTCCTCCTCGTTTCTTCTTCTTCTTCTTCTTCTTCTTCTTCTTCTTCTTCTTCTTCTTCTTCTTCTTCTTCTTCTTCTTCTTCTTCTTCTTCTTCTTCTTCTTCTTCTTCTTCTTCTTCTTCTTCTTCTTCTTCTTCTACTTGTTGGCCGACCGGCCGGCCTGGCTCATCTCGAAGGGCAGAAGAAACTGTCGCTTAACGAGCGCAACCGTGGTACGATCGTTAATCGTCCAGGCATTCGCATATACGCAAAACTCGCTCGAGCATGAAGAATGAACCGTGGAACGTTTCGTATCTATCCATCCTGATGTACCACGACCGAAACTACGACCACGCTCGTGACGCTCGTCCCGAGATTAATAACGTCGAAAGCGGTATGTGTCCCCTTTCGTTCGCGTTCACCACCCCTTCTTATTTTCTATTCGAGTTCATCCACCTCCGGTCGTTCTCTATTTCTCGGGGAACGCTGACGGTGTGGAAACGAAAGTAGAAAAAGGGCGACGGAAGGAGCAGGAAGCGTCGAGCTGGTAGAGCACGGTTTTTCCTTGATGAAGACCATTTGCGGAGGCTCGTAATAAGATAGTAACAGAATGTGCCACAGAGTTCAGCGCGAGTAGGAAAAGTAATACCCGCAGTCTTTTCTTCTTCTTTCTTCATCGATTTCCCCTTCACGAAACTTTCTTCCATTGCTTTCGTTTTTCTCTCCTCGGGCTGGTTCTTGCCGGCTCGGCTCGCGGCGGAAGCGAATGATATTAAGACGTCGTACGGTTTCAGAGGAATATCAAAACTAAACTTCTCGTCGACCTTGCAATTGGAGGAATTAGTATGGATTCCGAGGCAGTCAATGGGAAACCCTAAAATTTTTTAGATCCTTAGAAATAATTTAACGATCTGGTATACACGAATTACAACATCGTCGGGCAAATTATATTGCAATAAAATCAATATAAAATATTCAGTTCACCTCTAATACCAATTATGTTGAATCAATTACGAACAGATTCAAATTCACGTGAATGATAAAATAAGACACATACAATACGAAGGATTAATAAAAAGAAAACGATATCATTTGTAACGCACCGATTATCAGCGTTCATTGTCCAACGACGTTTCGTGGGTGTCCTCACGAGCAGCGATTATCATCCTTCCAAGGCTGACGCGTCGACAGTCGACAGGTTTTGTTGCCGCGTGAACCTGTCCTCGAAGGTGGGCACAACTCGAACAAAGATCGTATCTTGCTCTCTTACATGGGGTAGGACAATCATGCCGTGGCCCCATAACTAGGAATGGAACGAAGTTCAATAGTCTCATTGAATCGAAACCAAGCGTCCCTTCCTCGTACCGTTCCAATTAACGTGTATTCAAACGAAATAAGTAGACGTGATTTGTTAAGCTCCAATGTTTAATTTGATACTACTGTCATAACATGTATCATCTAACAGCACTCGTTTGCATTTAACAGTCTTCGTTTTCCAAAAAGGTCTCTTTCTCATTAATATAATACAATTTTTAAAAAATTCAGTCACTAAAGACAGCTGCAACAACGTATAATAAAGAATCTTAAAGCTCGTTTTAGTCGCAATGCATTACTTTTGTTCTCGTAAATGCTAACGAAATTTGAAATTAAATCCTGCGTTTACTTGGAAGGTGGTCGATTCCAGTAGTAGCTAGCATAACGTTGGGTGGCTGTTCTCGTAGGTAGCATCCGGTTCACCCAGACACCGCATTATTTCCCGCGCGCCTTGTCTTCCAAGTTGGAGTGGTTGATCTTCGCCACACGGCGCGGCGCTCGTTCGCGACGACGAGTAACCTTTCTGGTTCGTAAACGGGGGAGAGGACGGCGAGGGTGGCCCTCTGCACTTGGGCCACGGGGACACCGACGACCAGTGTCTCCCGCTGTGTGGCTCGTGCTCACGAGCCGACTCTCTCTTTCCCTCTTCCCGACTCTCTTTATAGTCTACTAACACCTCCGGTGGAGTCTCGTTCAAGTACATCCGACCGGCATTATTCTGATCGTGAGCGGTCTATCTCTGCGCACGGTATACCTACTTATGTATATACCACTCGTCCTCCCGTGCCTTTGGCTTCCCTCCGTAACAATGAGACGTGTCTGCCGCGTTTACATACTTACATACCTACCTCGCCGCAGGAATTCCTCTGGGTGCAGCTTCTAGAAATCGGAAACAGCTGATAGTGGACTACCGATTTCCATTCTGCGACGCTTTTTAAAATAGTGAGACGTGAGAAATGGGAAAAAGGCAGATACTAATTAAAACTTGATCTCCTGTATTATCTGTACTATAATATACTGTAATCTGTATAAAAAATTGTCTTACATTTGAAATGTTTAATAAATTCATAAGAGTAACACGAACATCGCAATTGCTTTGACAGAAGAGTTAATCTTCCCCGAATCTTTCCCCCGTATCGCATTAATCGGCCGACACCCGGTGCCATAAAAAATGTTTGCATCTTATGAAATACAAGTAGGAATATCCGTCGGATCGTTCAGCCAACAGGATGCACGAATATTGATCATCAAGCACACTCCGCCGCGCTATTTATAGAGGGCCACCGGAACAACCACCGCGCGCCGGTGTCCCGTTGACCAGTTCGGTACCGCACGAGACCGAGGCTCGTCGATCTTCTCGTTTTCTTTGCGCGTCACCGCGTGCCGCGCCTCGTTACAGAACACGGCGCGGCTTGCCGCGGGCGAAAATTATTCCGACCAGCCGGATGCACGAATATTAATCACGATGCGTGCCCGGCCCGTGCCTTTCAACAAGACCGGGGTACTAACACTTGGGACCACGGGGATAATGACAGCTCGTGCTCCAACACGTACCTTTTCATCCCCTTTGTACGCACACTCGCCGACCGATCCCACGCGTCTGCGAAAATCGTTCATCCTGTATTAATTAAACTACTTTCATTTTAAACAACAAAAATAGATAGAAATGGAATTGTGTTGAAATATTCTATTGCAAGGGGTACTTTATATCGTTTTTCATTCTCTAATTAAATTTGAACAAATATCGCTGTCCCCCTTTACCAAAAATTAGGGGAGAAGGGCTGGTACTCTCTCGAATGTCAGCGATTCAATCAGAGTCGATTGAACGGAGCATCAGCTGGCAAGATTTATTGCTCCACTTCATATCCTGACTCACCGATGTATTTGCTACACGCGAAAACGAGGGATGGAGGGAAAAAATGACAGCTCGCGTTCCAGATGACGGGGAACGAGCAACAGCCGACAAGTCACGTTCGATTCCGCGAAATCTCATGTACATTCGTCGTAGCCACTTCCCAGGACGCGCGAGCTCTTCCAGCGATCGCTCTGCACTTCCTTGTACCGGTTTCCTAGTCGGGTATGTCGCCGTCGATCTGAAAACCTTGTACAAGAAGACCCCTCGGCCATCGTGACTCGCTAAGGCCAAGGGATCGGCGCACGTTACGTACATCGGTAAAGCTCGGCACAGGTGCGCGTGTAGGTTTCCAGGGAGGACAGGATCACCGTTTCTTTCACTCCCCATCCTTTCCCTCCCCGTCCTTCTATATCCCCCCAGTCATTAAGGTTCCTTCACCCTAACCTTACGGGGAATCGCAAGACGAAGGTGACGGGTTGTCCGAAGCGGCTGGATCGGCCTCCCGTCATTTCCTGATTCGTTTCCTCCGATCAATCACTCGGAGTGCGATATTGCTTTATTGCTTGGCACTACACTCCGCAGGGAAAAGAACTCGTCCGTCGGGTACAAATAATACAAAACCAACTAAAAGTAGTAAGCAAATAAGAGGAATACTAAAATCATCAATATCTGTTTTATGTATTTTATAATGATGCGTTTGATAAAGAGCATCGTTCTGGACGTCATAAAATCAGATGTTACACGCATTTACTACCTCCGTTTGCACAGTTGAGTAAACAGAACGGGATTAAATTCCGAACGAGGCAATCTCAATATTGGTACATGTACTCGCGAGCTAATTCGCATTAATACGTTTACGCGAAAAGACGTATCTACTTAGCTTCGAATAATCTACATTAATATTGGCACTGGAGATGCACCTCGGAGAGCGACTCGACGAGATCACCGGTTGGCCACATGTAGGTGAAGTTTGCGTGGTCGTTGGCCCTCAGCGATGGCCCATTCCCACGCTGAAGACAAACGACGCGGAGAGTCGAAGGCCAGGTGCCTGGAGCCTTGTTTACTCTCAACATTGTCTCGCTAAGTGGCACGGTGCCTTGAACTTGCTGGTTCGTCGCTCGCCGGATCGTCGACGACGACGAAACGCGCCGCGCCCAAAGCAAACTCGGGTATATTTCAGGCTTTCCACGTAAACGCATGGCAAACAGAAAGAGAAAGAATGCGTGATACACGACTTATGCGAGGCAGCAACCTCGAGGGTTTCCCGATAAGCAAACATCGGACGAACCACGAAGTTGAAGTCAGCTGCGCCGCCCACTCGCGTCCATTATCATTCTAATTATTCCCTGTTTGGATACGCGTTCCCCTCCGTATATTCTCCTAGCGTTGTATTAAACGTTAGATCGACAGGGCACAATTATATCAGTAACAGTGATTTCGCATTCTGAGCAACGTAGAAGAGAGGAACAAAAATTTCTGTTGGCTGATTCCAAGATCAAAGTCACTTGGCAGTCGCTCTCTAATTACTCGGAACGCGACGGATTCGAGAGTCAAATCAAACAACGACGACGAGGCCTCCGGCTGTTTCCGCGTTGCATCAGCAGATATTCACAATTATCCGCTCGCTTCTCCTCGTTCACCCTCTTTCGTTGCCTCAGAGCCAGAGGCCGGAGGCGTCAAGTGACTCTCGAGCAGCTTCGCCGTTGTACTCGGTAACGCGGGGAACGACCAATCGACATTCCAGGATGGTACGCTTCCTCACGGCGCGGCGTACGAGTCCAAGGGGTTTGTCATTCTCTTCTCGGCTCCTTCCACGGGACTCAGACGTAAATCTTCGTCGAGCCCACATCGATTTAACTCGCGCCGCGAACGCGAGAGCAATCGAGGATTGTTACGCAACGCATCAACGTCGGACGTGGATCTAAAGGGGAACGAGATCCTCGAGGTACAATGTTGAGTTTCGTTCGGACGAAGTAGCACGTCATGGAGGAAGATTGCGCACGGCTGGCTGCGGTCGTTACCTGCGCGCACCGGGTCCTCCCGTTAAACCTCATTTTTTATCCCGTCGAAAGAGTCGAAGAAATATCGGTTTGATAACTGCATCGGCGGGAAAAAATTAATCAAGTCTCGAAAGAAACGTTCAAAATGTCTTCAACGCGCTGATCAATACGATTCAGCGAGTATACGATAAATAGATCTTTCTTCAAGTACCCATCAGAGATCCGTGACAGGACATTGTCCTCTAATTTATTAATATCAATCTGTGACAACGACGTCTGTTATAACAAATTATTTCTAATACAACATTAAGCACAAACAATCTTTAACATGAATCATTGGTGAGATACACAACGCGTTACATAGAAAGTGCATTTACGAGCGCGTCGCTGACAGTATTTAATTGATGGACGTCCCTCCTTCGCGATACCATTTGCCTCTGAATAACCATAACATATCGCCCATCAGGGAACGGGCAGTGTTCCTCGAAGGGATCAAAGACGACTGGCTGCAATTGAGGCCCGCGGAGAAAAGCCTGTCAAGAGCGTGCCGGTCAGCATTCTTCACCTCTCGCGTCGGACTCGTCACTTGGCCTATCAGCCGGTACGTCATTTCTGTCAAACGTTAGTCGACGGTCTAAAGACGGGCCATTAGAGCCGCGAGAGGATCGGGCGGCATCTTCGGTTTTAAAGGGGAACGCGGATACCGCTAGTTTGCATAATAATTAATCACCAGCGCTCTTCATAACGGACAATTTCCGGCGCGCCCTAGCGAGCTCGTAACTGGCCGCGTCTGCCAATAATAGCGAGCAGAAAGGTGGAATACCCGATAACGGAAGAGCCTCTAATGCTTTCAAACACCTTTAGATAACTTTTTATCAACGAGAGAACCAGAACCGAGCTTACCATTACTTTACACGTCGATTAATCAGGCAGGATCAAAACGCCATTTGCATGTTCAATGTTACCGTTGCGACATCGTACGATTAAAGCGCATTCACGATGGGACGTCGTCGTGTCGCCGACTAAAGAAGTCGAGAAGACAACGGCGGAAATGTAAAGCATCATGTTTCATCTTGATAAGCGAATCAAGTCGAATTAGAAATTCAAGTACCTCCCACCTTCATTTCATGCAATTTCGGTCGAACGATGGGACGAATTATTGGGGTACGAGAGAGCAGGAAAGAATTTTAATCGAAAACTGCGGGGTACGAGAGGAAACGGGTCCCTTAAATCATATCCTTTTCCGAGAACCTATCGATTCGTTCGCCGTGCGAGGCTTCATTATCGCGGAACACGTATTGTACTGAATTATGCACAGCAGCCGGGGAACCTCGATCCGCGACGCGCCTCATCCTTCTCGGTAAAAGGGCCCTGGTAATTGATGGGCTTTAATGGACAGAAAATTGCACGGTGGCGTGTTTTAATTACCGCGATCACCGCGCTCGCCTTCCTGTTATTACGCGATCTGATAGGTTGCGGCGCCGATCGGAACGCCTCGATGTTTCCGATTACATACCGTTCAGAAACAGGAACACCGAGATAGCCAGAGAGTAAGAAAGGACGAGAAGGCTTCCTTTCGACGATCGCGATCGCGACACACACCTACCGTAATCATCCGCTGCCGCTATCCGAGGATCGCGGCTATTTTAATTTCGTGCAAATTGCCTCGACGATCGGTCGGTCGCTACTATTTTGTACTTACAGCTATTTACGCGTACCTATCTCTAGCATCGCGGTGGATATTACGCGGCTCGCGCAGAATAACCGTAATTGGATTACCAGATAGAAGGAAACGGAATAAACTATGACGAAACGGAGCGTGGCAATGGTACCTGTTCTCCTTCCGCCGCGGCTCACTTCTCCTCGGCGAAATTAATTTCACAATTACCGTGTCTCGCGAATCGCACTCATCCGGGAAACGACTCTCCCTCTCGAAGGACGAGAGATGAAATTACAGGGAGGAATCCTGGACGTTACGACGCGGCGGGACGATGCACGAATAAAATAGACCACTGCACCGGGAAACTCCTGAGCATCACGCAACGAGTATGAAGTATCCGTATAATATAAAATGAGGTGGGCACAGAATTTTCAAAACGGGTTTCCATACGGATTGCAATTACAAAACGAGAAGATACACAAAATATATAGAATGATATTGATGGAAGTTATCCATTAACTCCTAGTTCTCGAGTTCGAACGATAATCTCTGTAATACTTCCGCAGAGGTGAAGAGCAGAAAGCGCGTTTTACGTGTGTCATAACTGAGAATAGACACGGCGTGCGATGCAGCGAGGGGCACATGCTCAGACGAAACAACCGCCACTTATGGATTATCCGTGAAGAAGTCGTTGCATTCCTGTGCACGCGGTCGTGTTTACACGACCTAGGCAGACACTTCGGGCCGGAAACTCGGAGCGAGTTTGCCCTGCAGGAGGGGAGGGTTCCTCTTGCATGGGAACGTAGTGGAAAAAGTCTCTCGTCAAACAAAAAATAGTGAAGAGAGAGAGAGAGAGAGAGAGAAAGGAACCCCTGGCTTTTATTGCGGCTTCTAAATTGCCTCTTTCTACTCTGACTCGCCTCTGTGTTCTCCTCGCGACGCCAAAGGATACGTACGCGGTAAAAAGAAGGAAGCTGACAAAGGATGAAGAGGAAGCTGCGTCAAAGGGTCTGTCGATAACGAGACTCTAGCGAGAATTAGAGACGAGACGTGACGCTCGAAGGTGTTAACGGGTCGCGCAAACATTATACATGCGCCGAAAAGCTGAAGACCTCCTGAAGCAGCGACGAGGAATAGAAATTAGATAAAAAACGACTTCCGCTGTGAAAAGGAAGGAGAGGAGAACGGAAATAGACAATAACACGAGACGGAAATTGTTGGCGAGTAAATTTTTCCACGCTCCGCGAAGGAAAAGGCGTAAGTCGAGCGATTCGGAAGCGCAGGAAGAAGAAGGCGGCGGAGGAGGAGGAGATGAAGAAGGAAGGAAGAAAACGACTAGGCTAGCGTGGATGATGGGATTACGCCTTTATTACTTTTTCCAGATATAGGAGGGAGATATACGGAGGCAGGATGCGAAGAATGCGAGTAACTTACTCGGGCCGGGTTATGTGAGCGCGGTAATAATATCGAGTTAATTGTACGCTCGCCTCTCCGCTTCGTGCCGCGGATAACGATAAAACTTTGCGATCCTTGTAGAGAACGCCGTCTTCCTAAAGCGTTTTTCCTCTTACAGCTGCGGTCGGCGTTTGCATGTAAATAATTAATTAAATATCAACCGCTAAAGATTATTATGTTTCTCGAACGCGTGCTATAAGGATATTTTTTTTGTGAGCATGATGGTTTGCCGTTAAGATTTCAAGTATCCAATTTGATATCTACCCGTTCATTCTTCTTGCAATCATCATCAACCGAACGTCGAACGTTCAGAATGCAGCGAACCTGGTACCAGAGCAACCGTACCCAAAATCATTTCCCTTTCGTTCAACGAAAATGCGCTGCGTTAAACCAGCGCGCACCGGCAAATCGCTGAAATTTAATAATCACGGTAATGAGCGCACGCCCGCGGCTTAAATAATAACAGTAACATTACGAGAGGCAGCGTGTACAGTGTACGCGTATCGGCGAGCGTTAAACGCGAGTATAGAGCGCGCGGTCTTAAAAAGAGAGAAATAAAACAAGATGGGTATCGTTGCGGGCACCCGATGCCTATCTCGCGATGAGATATTATGATACCAAGGGAATCGGCGCATCTTGCGGTAATACTCGTTATTACGTGCTGCCGAGCGATCGAAGGTATCGATCGATATAGAGAGGGGACGTTTCAATCTGCGGAGTTAAGGATAAATGGACGGGGACTTGGAATAGCCCTGATCTCGATCCTCCGAGTCTCTGTCCCTGCGATGCGTCGTCGACACAAACGATATTCTATGGTATGTCAGAAAAGATTAAGCTGACTAATCGATAAATAATGTATTTCCTGGTTCTACTTCTTAACTAATACGATTGCCTAAGTGCATTTTTAAAATAACGTATTTACACCATAAACGGTTGAATTGCACAAAATTGGAGGAACGAGGCGAAAAAAGAAGTAGAACCGGTCGATCGACGCAGCGAGGCGAGTTCCTAAGAATCACCGAGTGAAACGCGATTTGCCGGTGCGAACGAACTAAATATGGGCGAGGGAAGGGTGTAACGTTAGCGGCCGGATGGATTCAAGTGAATACGAGGCAGGGCTGCTTTATCCCCGGAGCGTCTGCGCGTAATTCTAGCTCAGGTAGATCTATAAATAGAGGGGTCGTGGTCGTACACGACGCCGACCTGTTGCTCGAGCACCCTCCTCGTGTGAACGCAACGTCGAGCCTCTGAGTAATCGAACCCCGTTGTTCCTCCGACCGCCTTCGAGCCGCCGCCGCCGCCGCCGCCGCCGCCACCGCGCCGCTCACGTTCCATCGTTTCATCGTGCCCAAAAGCGTTCGGCGCGCGCGAGAGAGCGCTTCGAGAGGTCATTAGGCGTAATGAATACCCGATAGCCCCCTTAACCCGCAATATAATCGCCTTCGCGTACGTATTGCGTGCATACGTACCTTTAAACGCGAGCGAGCCGCATCGTTGTTTCACCCCGTTACTAATGATTTCTCTCGGGTAATATTTCTCCCGGCTCGGTGAACAATCCGCACAGGGAACACGCTTGCAGATCTTTTTTTTATTCGTTCTTGCCGGAGCGGCGGCGTTCGCAATTTGTGCCGTTTCACGCGAGTAGGCAGATGATTCTACATTTTACAATAAACGCTGATGAACCCGACAGCCATCGCTGTCGCTCGTTCGGCTCTTCCACTCTGAACCGCCTTTGTACCACCGACGCGACTCTTATTCATCACTCTATGCAAAATTGAATGTTACGCGATTTTTAATGTTACCAAAACAGCAACTACGAATACTATGTTGCGAGGATACTATAAAAGAGGAATTGAAACCCGATATCGATGTCGACGTATTTTATCGACAGTCTTGTCACTATACGTGACGTTAAAATGTGGCACGAATCGCGCGACGTATAAAAACAACTTTCAATTGCCCTTATGATTACTCTGACAATTCGCATTGTAGCATCGTTCGACGAACGACGGGTTCGAGAGTTCTGTTCACCGCCGAGTCACTCGTTTGCACCAACCGCGCGAGGTCTCGACTCTTTTCGCGTTCAGATTGCTCGCTGATGATCGCGTAACGAGCGGCTCGCTGTCAACTTGTCGAGATCCGCCTCGCCTCGGGGACCAGTCTGGGACTGTTCGATCAGCAAGCACGCGGAAGTCGGCCGCGGGGTGCGACAGGGGGCCGAGGAGACCGCGGGCGGTACCTTTACCCGAACACGCGAGGAGTTACGGTAACAGACAGAGAGGAATGGGAACGGTGATTCTCATAATTAATAACGCGGACGGCTCCCACGAACCATAGAAGAAGGTTAGAGGCGTCCCTGACTGGTTCGGCTAATAGTAGCAGGGTCACGCAACTTTTACCGAGTCGCAGCTACCTTGCAATTTGCATAGCGTCGTTCTAGCAGCGCTCACTGTCTTCACGGTGATCCTTGATCTCTCGACGAACCCGTTCGCGCCCATAAACTGAAACGCGTGGATCACGAACTGCTGCTCCCGCATTTGGTCCCATTCTCTTTACATCGGATGCACCTCGTTTCAGTCCTGTTGAACCTTCCTTAGTTATAAGTCGTAAAATTGTTTTTCTTTCAGACAGAAATGAAGTATCTTCTTACATACGTATGAAATAGTTTAAGCAAAAGTCATTTACGACGTATTGCGCATTCCAGCTAGTACAGCGTAATTCCTCTTTACGACTCGTTCTGTAATTGCGTGAGTTCGCGTACCCCTCGGAACTGGAATACTTCTGATCCGAGTATTTATTGATTTTCTTATATTTATGAACCTGAATTATGGCAGAACGATCACTGGATATAAAATTATGATTGCTGTTTCTCAATTCATTTAGTTTTTGGGAGCAATTAGTGGTTGTTCAGTAGTTGCCAAATAATTGGTACGAAAATTTCTCATCTAATGTGGGAAGCGATCGAACGGGTTCCCAAGGACATTTTCTAGCAAAGCAGGACATCCTGTTACCGCGCGTGGGATCCCAGATAACCCACAAAAGCCGGCCTGTCAATTATCGTGGCTTTCAGTCGAATCCTCTCGTCGCCGTTGTCCTCGCCGAGAGGATGAAGCATCGCGTCGACGGGTCAGTCTCTCTGCCTTTTAGGAGAGGCGGACAGGTCCGTTAGTCATTGCTCGATCGGCACGATACTCATTCAGGACTATTACCATGTCGGAAGTGAGCAAAGAGAGACTCGGTGCTCGACGTGTCACCGTGCTCAGCTGTTCGACCACGCGCGTACATACTTTGTATCACGTATCACCGTTAGGTATATACTACCTCGCGTACTTATGCACATACGCCGCGATAACGCACGGGGGAAAAACGCGAAGCACCGCGCGGTGAATGCGTACGGTCAAAGGAAACTTCGATTGACCCTTCGAACGGCCGCCGGCCGTACGCCTCTGGCGCGAACGTCGTCAACGCGGAAGGTAACTGTATTCGAAACGGACAAAATCGCTTCATGCATTTCCTGCAACCCGAATCATTAAGGTCCGGCTTTTATTCAATCTTCGATTCGGCACTCTGTCAGAGTTAACGCGTCATCCGAGGTACGCTGTGTATGCGTCATCGTCTGTCCATTATTTCAGCAAGCAATTTCCTCGTCGATTCTCACGCAATTGCGATGATCGATGAAATTAACAGGCGAAGTATCAAGTATCTTTCTCATGTTTCAACCGACGTATTTTAATTACGTCGCGTTATACTAAATCGGAGACAGAGAGTTTATGGTACCGGTACTCGATGGTGGAGCCGAACTTGAACTCGAAGTAAGACCCAATGATCTCAATCTCACGGCCCGCAACGTGGTTAGGGCTAAAGTCTTTAAGCCAGTCGCGCAGGTATCAATGGCTATAACTGGGACACGAGATTCGCGATGGAAACTTCGCCCACGGTACTCAAGAGGGGATCTACCTAAGAACGGTCTGTTCCCAGGTGAAGGTAATCATATTCCGCGTTCCACGGTAATGGCGAACGAACGCAGCCTCCGGGCTTCTAACGGAATCTCCGGCACCCAGCACCCCATTTCATCTCGGCCCCGTGGGTGCATCTATGCCATATACACTGCGCCTGCACCTTATACCCTAGCCAGCCCGACCGAACTCTCCTATGCGGCGGCAATTATCGCTTGAACAGCTGTTATCCCGGATACTAAAGATCCTCCCCCTCTCCCCTTGTTCCGATCGTTATCATAGTGGCTAACTGCGGTTTCTAAACAACCGGCCGGAGCCTACGACCCGCTAATAAATTCCGCAGTCTGAGTCCAATTTGCTTCGCGACTATATGACCTGCCAGACGATCACGATTTATGCCCGCTACTACAAAAGAAGTTTTTAATATATGAATTTCGAATTTCAATCACGCGATCCCACCCACGCGCGTATCAATTCAGTTTTACTGCCTCCGAGAACACGTACGGCTCTCGTTTCCGATAACATACAGTGCGCCTTAAGTACCCGATAAGCAAAAAATCAATTTCATACCGAACGCACGGATACGCGAAAGCTCGTTACATCCGAGAGGATTAATATTTATGACAACCGACAGACGAGTACCGTTCTATACAGGATTGTGATTAATTTCGAATCTCGTAATTTCTCATCGATGCCACGACGGGTCCAATCGTCGAGCATCGTTATGCCTCGGATCGGTCATTACTCATCTGCATCCGCGTTCGCTGATGTGAAATCGGTCTGTAGGTTAGCGGTACGCGACCGTATCGAGAGCGCGAGTGGAATTAGTCGCGGTTCGACGAGTGCCGGCCGCAGCGCGCGGGTCCTACCGCCACGAGGAAAGTTGAATTCGCGACGAATCAGGGTGAATCGACGCGAACGAAAGAGAAACATGAAAAAAGAAAACGAGAGGGTGTACGAGAGAGAGAGGCATGAAGCGTGGAACAGTCACATTCTCATTCACGGCGTGTCACACCGCGTGGGCGCGTTACCGGCCTGTCAGCGTAACGCCGCGGCGTCTGTCCGTGTTAACGAACAAACGTACGTATGCATGTACATGCCTGCGTACAGTCAGAGGACAGAGGCCGATGGGACGTGAATTTCCAAGGAAATAGACACGTAAATGGTCATCCTACTAATTATCAAATTTTCCTATTTCACATTTTCGACGTTTCGAACAAAGAGATTTGTCAAATTTTCAGATCTCATTAATCAGTATTTCGAGATTTACTTTTTGCACCTGCGTTCATTAGGTCGAACGTGGATGTACACTGAATACGCAATGACACGCATCTTTTCCCGTCTGCAGGATTCGTTCCCAGCCCTTGATTGGTTGCCTAGCCGGGTTCGTTCGTCGCGCGCGCAACGACAAAAACACAGCAACAAGAAATCCATCGGGCATCGCGGGAGATTCATTACGATACTCCACGAGATGTAATTTACGGCGTCGTTAACGAGCGAGGCGCGAGCTTAGGTGTCACGGGCCGCGTTCCTTGCCTTTCTCGCTTTTTGATCAACAATGAAAATGCCGGTGGTGGAAAGTAAATAAGTGAGCGTACGGGAGACGACGGGTAAAGATGAAGTCGACGGGAAAGAAGAGAAACTACCCACGCTCTTTTATCTCGGTGGCCCTTTGTATTAAAAGCCGCTGTCGCAACCGGTATGCGCCGCGCCGGCATCACCAAAGTCCACCTTGTCTTCCTGTCGATTCCTCGGTTTTTTTTTCTCTTCTCCTCTCCCTCGCCTCTTCCTCTGCGTTCTATCTTTCTTTAACCCTTTCACCGCGGCTAGACCGGTGAACCGCGTACCTAACATACGTAATTCGTTCTCCACGCGACGCTTATCGCCGCGCCGTACGTTGACTCCGAACCGTGAAATTCTACTACGAGAACTTTATTTCTCAAGCTTCTCCACCTTTCGCAGATCATATGCCATTTACTCATTAACCCATAGACATGTAAGAATAGACTAGGCAATGCAAACAGTCCGTAGAAGTGACAGAAGAAAAGAAAGAGAGCGACAACCGATACCGACGCTCGTTAGACAAGGACATAGAGGAAGGTCTATTGGTTGTCGTTCTCTTTCTTTCCTTCTGCAGCTTCTACTTACAGACTCGTCCAGGATCTATTTTTATATGTCTATGCAACAATCCTAATTGAATTCTGTCAGAACCGTAAAAGCTGAGTAAAAATGTATATACTCTATATGAGTTAACTTCATTCGAAAACGTGGATGTTCATTCACACGGTTCTCTGATCTGCATACCAGCGCTGGGCGGGAGATGGTACCGGGTAAGTGCGAAGGCATGCGATTGGCTCGGTTCCAACTTGTAGTTACCGCACGTCCAGCTGTCACGGTACGACAGTTACACTAGAATGCCACGTGACAGGATAAACGCGACCTTAACATTCACCGAAGGAAAACTGTACAATGGCTTGTTACACTTAAACGAGTCCACGGCCGAGTACGTAATAATGGAAACGCGATCGATCGTTGTCCTCTCTGACCACTTCTACCTGACGTCTGTTTACGGAAATCGCCTCGCAGCTGACCTGCCAGGCTGACTCGATTTCCTTCACGAAGAAATAGTTCTTCAAGAGTTTATCTGTGAACGTTTCACTGTATCCGGTTGAATTATAATGATGTCAAAATATGTAATTTGTCATAATGCAAGTGATTTCGTATGATTCTACCTCGTTAGTCTGTTACTTGAAAATTTGTGATAAATCTTATAAAATATGTTGGTGACGAGAGAAGCAGGAGAAACTAACAGTACATCGTTCTTGGTTTCAGAAATCGAAAGAAGTGTGCCGACATGTCGGCCTTGAGCGCCGGGCCCTGTCGACCCGGGATTATACTCTGTCTGGCTGTTCTACTCGCATCGCAATCCAATTCCGGTGAGTTTCCAAGCAAATCCGTCTGAGAAATTTCTTTTATAAAAGAGCCCATTCTCGTCTGCGAGACTTTTACCCCCACCCTCGTTTCGATATGAAGAGAAGGTCCAAAGGCGAATCTACGAAATTGAAGAAGGATTTAAACGAATTGTAATAAAAATAAATCTTCAGATCAGTTTTATCTTGTCTTGTTGATTATTGAAGGTTGTTAAGATCTCTCAAGCTAATCTTAGTTAAGATCGAAGACACAAGACTGAACACGGAAAAAATTGATCCTTCTCGACTTCTTTTTAAAACGGCTATGACTAACCCGGCCGATGTCTGAATGAATCGAGACGAGCTCGAAGTCAGGACGTCGAACCTATCTTCGCTCTCCTTCAACCAGTTGGATGGAAGAGAAAAGTCTTACCTCATAATGCTCACCTCTGGCACGTCGGGGTGGGGGGGGGGAGGGGGCATGGTGCTTTCCCATGGACCTGGCAGACCATATTCGTTCTCCGACGACACTTGGGTCGTCCCCGAGCACACGACTTCTCCATCACGAGCCACACTCGTCGTAAGTGCACGGGACCTCTTCCGTTTACGTCGAGCCGGTTTCGAATTACGCGGCTACATCGCGAGCCTTGCTCTCCGCGATCGGCCGACGATCGATCGAACCGACAGATTCGAATCGGTACCGATTAGTCATCCCCTAGACGCGACGCGGCGAGCGCGTCGGGAATCGGTTCCGAATTGGCGGCCGAGGGAGACCACTTTCACCTGCATCACCGGCGGGCGTTGCGTCACGCGAAACCCGAGGTCAAGTTCGTGGGAAACGACCGACCGACTGTTGCGCCAGCGAGCGAATTCATCCATCTTCCTCGCCTTGAACTTCGAACGGTCCCTGAAAATCGACCCTTTCTCTCTTCTTCGTTAAGTTCCAATCGCCCGGCCGGCAAAAATGTAGAATTAACGGTTCGTACCTGCCTCGGTCGAGCACATAAACATGATAGATTCGAGCGTCGTTTCACGTTTTGCGCCTTGAATTTCAAGCAATTCCTTCAAACGATGCATCTTTTTCATACACGTGTGAAATTAACGTTTCTTGCTTTGTACTCAATTTTCACAGACGTTTATGCGTTCGGACTCTGGACTCGATTCCGTATTCTCACGAATACCCATCGTCACGCCGATTCTTCTAATCGTTTGTTACCCGTTCGGTACAACTTCCGTTCGACGGCGAGAATATACGAAAGGTAATTGCTTCCTGGATCTTAGTCATCCTGTTTGCGATCTATCAATGCCAGGGATCGATCCTGTTTCCCCGGCGCGTGTTGCGCGCCGGTGGAATCATTCTCGGAATAGCGTGTTACCTCGAACGCGAGCGACGTGCAAAAACGTTGCATCGTCAATGAGCGCTCATTGCAGATGCATCGTTTTTACCGCGAGCCCCTCTCGGCCTCTGGCTTCATCCTCGCCACCGCCGACAATTGGCCGGTTCGGCGAATAGCAGGTGTAGACAAATGGCAGTGGAAGGGAAACCGATTGAATTCCACGAGCGCTTCCCCCCTCAGCGATTTCCAATCCCTTTTTTCGACTAGATCACTGGGTGATCCAACGCGGTTTTGTCGCCGCATTCGCGAGCCGTTTGCATTCGAAGAAAAGATCGATATCCTCGATATATCACGTCGAACGAGTCGCAAAAACCGTCACTTTCGAGTTTCCTCCGCAAATACCTCTTCCACTGGTCATGACAATTCCACGGGAAATGTTCCCGCCATTTACAAGGTGAGCCGGTAAAAAATATCATTTCATTACGTATCCTGACGAAACGTATTTTAATTCGTCAAAATACAAGGATAAATTACAGATCGCATCGTACGTTTTGATAAAATCATAAAACGTCAACTTGTTGGATACTTCTTACTGATTCAACCTATACATTCTTGAAGAAGAATCCAGATTGGCATGTAATTCATTGATCTCCCGGTCAGACGTTCGAAGTGAGAAAAAAGTTGAAGTTACGCAACGTGATTTCGAAATAGGGAAACGAACGCACGAGACGGAGGGGGGAAAAAATGCGTGTCGTTGGATACACAGCTGCACGAATAGCGGTTCCCGTACTTGCCAGCCTCCTGCATCCACGTGATGCTGTGTGTGAATTCTGGTCAAACCTGTAGACCCCAGAAGAGATGTCACTGACCGCGTACCTCACCGTTGCCCACTTACGGTCCACGTAAGAGTCGCACCTGACCTTCCTCTGCCGTTCCATATTTATGCCTTAATGCCACGGCCGAAGTGTCGTTATCTCACGAGCATCGTCGACCCGCTCGAGTCCACGTAATGGTCTATTATATCATTTCGTTCGCCAGAATTTCCCAAATACAAATTCGTTTAAGAAGGACGAAAAAAGAGAACAAATAACAGACTTATTTAGGAGAGATTGATACATTATTAATGAGTAAAGTAACGTAACGAGTCTCTCATTCTACAAATAAAATCGTTAAATCATCATCAAATTAATAAGTCGAAATCATTCCGCCATCATGTTTGTAGTAGCGCTGATTGCGAAGAAACGAGTCGTACACTGAAATTAATTTTTTTTTGCATTTACAGGTTGACAATCTATTTACGACCTAACAGTTCAGTCTAGATACGCCTTAATTAAAGTCTGTGTTCTCGAAGCTTGCACTTACGCTTGAACGCGTCTCGGAGTAAATAACACTATCACGGTTGAGCAAACACGGTTCAGTTCATTTGCGTTGCGGGGGTCTTCGGCACCTGTTAACCGACGTTATCTCGAAGATTAATTATCACGGCTCTCAGCTCGGGAGGCATCGCGGTCATTCCGAGTGTCGATGCTCGAACAAATTTGGAGTCACTTGAAATTCGGTACGCGCGAGGCAGCGGTAAAGCAAACGTAGCGGTCAACCGGCATTGACAAAAGGCGTATGTACACGGGGCTTGTTCAAACACTCCTGCATAATTAGTTGCTTTCCCTGACGCCTTATTTTTTCTCCACGGATTACGTAACCCGGCGCACGGTTGCCCCGACGACGACGGACGGTGGATCCGTTGACTCCTGAGAAAGAAAACGCGGCGATCTGAATTAAACATGCGGTGGTACGATTTGCATAACGATTCCTATTTTCTTTAGCACCGCTCAGAGATCTTGGAACAACATCGGGCAACGACGATTTCCACCTTCTATCGCGCCCAACAAACGTTTACCTTTCTCTACTCTATTTACGAACCGCGTCTCCCTTATCGTTTCGCCGTTTACGATCATCGTCACGGCCGAGAAAACATGCCTCGAGACGGAAGTGGCTTCTAAACGAGCTACACGAGTGACTTTGATTTCCGTTTCGCACAAAAATTCCACGTGTTTGAAGTATATTTTTCTTTCAACTAATACCGACTTTGCAAAGCTGCAAGTTCAAAAACTGAATGAATCACATTGCTGTTAAAATAGAATTTCATCTAGAATGGACGTAATCTGTCTCTGATCAGGAATCTCTATAAAAATTCCCCATCTTTTTCTGACGAGATTAAAGATGAGATCACCTGCCTTACGAAAGGATCACATGGTTCGTGGACTCCGGCCTCGTAACTGGTCCTCTGGTTCGAGAGGTTCCTTCGTTCCCGTGCTCTCTATATATTCATCCTCTTCCGTGGTATCTTCGCTACCTTTACCGAGGTGACGAGGTCAGCCGCGGTCATTCGACGAAGGGTATAACGGAACGCGTGGGTGCAACTTCGCTGTGACACGGATTAAATGATCGCATTAATCCCCTCGCGGGCATGAGACTGGAATTCGAATACTGTTCCCTCTAGAAAACGGTCCTCACGGTATCAAAGATGCGCCGCGCGATCTCGTGAACTCGCAGATTCAACCCTGTCCACTAACGAATAAAGTGACATAAACAAAATGAATAATTATCCTTTGGACAGAGAAATGAAACATGTAGTACGCAAATCAATTTAGCTAATTGATATGAAAACTGCGATGATTCTCGTCATCAATTGCAATTTGCAAAAGGTGCAGCAGTCGGTGGGTCGTTAAATGCTGCGACTGTGGGAAGTCTATGTCCAACGGTAGGACGGGCTCGTGTTAGTGATATCGGGAGGCCAGTTTGTACTTGTCACCGGCACTTACCCGCTCACCTGTCTTCGACCAGATCGTCTTTTTACAGCGATATCGAATGGTATAAACGGCAATGAACTCGATTGAAAATAGGAGATAATTTATGATTGTCCTCGAAACGAGCCGCGAGCGAGCGAACGGCTGGTCGCATATTACGACAGAACCGGTCGGCCGACTTTTCTCTCGACGCAACACTCGATACGTAGTACCAATGACATTGACATTCACCGCCGCGTTCGAGCATGAGTACGCGATACTTTCCGAGTCATTAAGAAAACCTTTAATTTCCACTCGGGTTTAACACCAGCGAACCGAACTCGTTCATCATCATTTGCCGCTCGTCGCGATTTATTGTCGCATCGGAGAAAGATGTCGCGTTAGTTAGTCGGTGCCCACCGCGACATTCAGACGATGCGAGATTCTAAATACCAGACAACGGACGAGTTAATCGAGTTCGAGCCGCGCCGGTAGAAACTGTAAATTATTAATCACGGTAATATAGTTGGCACGGCGCGACGCACCTGTTGGACGATCCTCCTTTGAATCCACGTTTTTCGCGTCTCCTTTATAGAGGACGTCCCGTTTAGCCGTTAGCTAATGGCGATTTTATCAATATCATGTTGCGTCTAATTACCCGGATATTAGCGCGTGTTTGATAAACGAGTTAGGTATCGGTCATTAATCAAACTCCATTAATCGAGAACTGGTAGGTTAATCAGTAAGTAATAGCTTGTCGTGACTTGGGAATTTATTAACCCTTCAACGGGAGGAATAGAGTTCGTCGGAGCTGATTTTTGTACACACGATTTCTAAGACGAAATAGTATACAAGAAACAGTATTTATGCATTTGGTACGGCGAAACGAGTCCACATAACTGGCATGTCGCGTGACCCGGATTCGGTTAATAAAAACTCGGTAATGTATTCGGTAAACTAGGTATTGAGCCAAAATTGGATAGATGAGATATTCAACCGTGAACTGAACTCCGCTCAGCCTGCTCTTTATTCAGCACAGGATCTGCCTATTGAACTTAATACTCAAAGCAGTACACGGCGTATTCAGTTATCTGAACTTCCAGCTGTACCTAGCTGAATGAAGTTGTACATGAAATTAATAACACATTCCTATACACGAATGACCACAAGTGGTACAATCTAATTAACCCCGAGTCATCTCGCGCCTCCATCTCTCACCGCTGAACACGTCACGCAACGACTTAATTTCCGAGCAACAGAGCAAACCACGAAGAACAACGTGGCCGTTTCCGAGCCCTTCCCTTGCGGCAGATGAATTCTAACCCTAATCGTGCTTTCCATCCGACCCAGCAAGGGATCGGGATTATTTCATCACGTTTTTCAACGCGAAGCAGGTTCATCGCGCTGCGGTTGCGGTTTCCAGCCTTAACCACGACCTTGGGAGACGCGTTCACCTTATATCCTAAACCTAACTATAATACCGATGAATAACGTGTTTAAAAAATATTGAAATAAACATTTTCGATGATAATTAAATTCGTTGCATGCTTCACAAAAACAAGTTAAATATTGAAATTAACTCATTTTGTAATGCAAGGACAAATATTTACTATAAATATAAAATGTGGTAATAATGTATTTGATCCTAGAAACGTTTAGCGGCACGTGATTATACAAGAGGCGTTGCGTGGAATTTCGTGCACGCGATACGCGCCGGGGAACAGGTGCTCGGCGGAGCGTGATGGTAATGAACTTTCGCGAAAGGCAAGGCCGTGCCGTGGATGACGATGATTTCATAACGCGCGTGCAATAGCCTCTCTCTCGCTGCTCCCGTTCTTCCCTTTCCTCCCCGGAACGCAGCAAACCGATCTCTCTTACACAATGAATTATTTTTAGACCGAATGCTTATCAGTGAATTCTCTTCTAATAAGACGAATTTCTATTCTCTGAATTACGGTATTTAATAGAAATGTAAACTGCGATCGCCACTGGACGACAATCCCGTTAGACAGATCGCCGGTTAGTTCCATTTTAATTCCGTCTCCTCTAAATCGATTAGAACCGCAGGAAAAACGGTCACGCTCTTTTTTCTAATCGCTTCGCGAAAATCGAGCGTAGAAGAAACTCGATGGCAAAGAAACCGGTCCGTTCGTGCGAGCGAACAAATCACTTATCGCGACGCGGACAAAAAGCTCCTTCTTCTCGCACCTGTCGCCATCAGACATTGTAACGGTTCTCCCTGGCGGAGCGTTCACCCTGGTAGCTATTCCTAGATCAAGTTCAATCGGACAAATCGCTCGGCAAATTCGAAATATCTCATTAGTACTTCACAATCGTCATAGCCTGACTACATCTAATTAAGAATAAAATATTATAACTGAATCGCGATGTATTTATAATGTCGATATGGCTGAGGAGTTGATTCACAGCTGACGAGTTCTAGGAAGCATTCGGAGGCCCATCGATCGGAAGTCGATCCCGAGAGCCCGGCTCCCGAGGCGCGAGGTTGAAATGCGCGGCGCGTGCGTTTCCGCGCGGTGCGTGGACATATTCGCGTGTTTCGACGCGCACGTCGGCGTCGCGTCGGGGCATATATTCGCGAATTAGCATTCCACGGCGATCCGCAGACGGCGAACAGGGGCGGCGGCGGTTTCCAGCGAATCGAATTGTACTGGGAAGCAACGGCGTGGCCCGTGAATGAAGGGACCTCTCCGTCCCACGAACCGGGTCCCACCAGCCGCGTTCCTCCACGTTCAAAACCGCAGGCCCCCGGGCACGTACCGCGTGTACATTGCTCTGCCGAGACGATTCTTGTCTTGCACGGTGCCTGTGCTAAATTATTGCGCCTCCCTGCCGGGCCACGAAGACAGCTGCCTCGGCTCGGCCCGAGGTGTCAGCGTGTCGCGCGTGATTACAATCGCGGATCGCTTTGTCATTCATTCAATGAGAAGACGACCGAGCGTACGACGAAATTCACGGCAGCTGACTGACTCTCACGTCATTCACGAGAAAACCGAATCATGCCTAATGCTAATTATCGTTCTCTACTTGGTACATCGTTAGCCAATGAACAACCTGTGTAAATCCCTTTTATGAATGACATAACTATTTTATAAGATTTTTTTTATAAAAAATGCGTTTGCATTTTTCCTTATTCGTTCTAAAGTTTGAATAAAAAAATTATTAAAATCTGATAGATCCTAATTTTTAAAACGAATAAGGCGGAACTATTGGCGAAGCATCTTCAGCGCCATGTAATAAATCTGCCAACTCGGTACGTTCAATGAAGGGATTATGCTGGACATTCGAATCCTTCGCCTCACGGTGCACGTATTCCGCGTACGGGAACGTTTTGTGCATTTCAAGAAGTTCCTGGACAGTTTTCACAGAAGAAACGTTCCGACTTTCCAAACGCGGATTACGTATAATTATAATAAAACAGAAAGTGTACAGTCACATGTTGAAATCCGTATCTGTAATCTACGATCTATCGCTTAAACTGCTTATTGTTACCTATTTTCAATTTTATAATATAATACCTAGTTCCATCCTATCGTTCAATTCCTTGTGTGCATCGGGTCGGAAATTGCAATAACGTGAAAGCAAAGAGTTGTGCTAGCTCGGGCGAAAGAGAATAGAGACGATCCTATCAGGGAACAGCGCGGCTTATTGTGCGAGTAAGAAAGAATGCCGGGGGGGTAGCGATTGTGTCGTCAGAAGGGTGCCGTTTCACGAACAATCGAACTCTCGAGTTCCCGTCGTCGCTTCAATTCCGAAGGAATTGCAGAAACGCTCCGCCGCGTAGTCGCAACGACAGAAAAGGAAAGACACGTGCATTTTTACCAGAGACGCAGCTAGGGATAAAGATAAACGGAGATGACGGAGAACGCGGCGGGGAAAGAGAAGAGAAGAGAAAAAAAGGGAATTCTGTATTCCCTGCGCACTCGGCATACAATTCGTTCGACTAGGGCGAGGGTGTTAACGAGAATTCGCCCACGTATGCGTTCGCGCCATATGACGCTTTGACTCACTCCGTTGTTAAACCAGACTCACCCTCCGGCGAACGCATCCCACTCGGTAATTACTATGATAAACTGCGTACGGAGACGACTCGTCTCTCTCGACGAATTTCATTGGAAACTAGAGTTCCTGAGATTACTTACCTCTTAGTACGATAACGCACGTCACAAGTAGTAAAACAATAATGCTTGTTACGTTCGAATCACATATGACGCAAAATCTTGCCATACTAAATTTCATTATAAGCCTGTTTTAATGAACTCTACGCCTACGGGGTCGTATAAAAACAGAGCTCGTAATTGGATTTATAATATACGCACATCAGTCACATAACTTAGAACTTGCTTTATTGTAAATCGGTCGTGATAATGAAACGTGCAATATTTTTTGTTACAGCACCCGTATACGAGCAAGGTACTACGCAAGTAGCTGAATACGATGGAGGTAAGCAAACGTGTTTTATTGCTAGCTAATCAATGTCCACACGTACTTACCTACATACGTGTGAATCGAGGCGTGAGTTTAATTGTATCGCCGTATCGGGCGGTTGGCACGTGCCGTTTTAACGATTCTTACACGGCAAGTCTTTCAATCGATCCTTTCGATGAATATTAAGAACCGTCTTGTCTTACTGTCATGCACGCTTCTGCTACTTTTATCCTGCATCGACTGTTGCATGCGCATTTATAAACTTTAATTAAATCGATTCAGTATCATTGAATACCTACTTGTAATCATTTAAGTATAATAAAAACATACATGAGTTCGAGGTTTGTAAAAGTTACAGATTATAAAGATTTTTTGAAAAATTAGGAATCAATAAAATTTCATATTAAATAAGTTAAGGAGAATTAGGTTTGTCGACGTTTAGCTAAACTGACAATGTTGTTCGTGTAAGCGTATACAAAACCGAGGAACACGTTTATTACTCGCAGCCTCGAGCGGATGCTACTACAACTACCAACACTACGACGAGGGAGACAGGATTATCACGAACGAGCCCTGCCTGAATTGCACGTGTCACAATCGGATGTTGATGTGCTACCTGAGGGTCTGTCCGTTCACGAAGGCGATCGGTCAGAATTGCACAGCGGAGAAACGTCCGGACCAGTGTTGCCCGGTTATCACTTGTCCGGAGGTGCCCGTGCAATTATTGACCTCGACCACTAGCTCGCCTGAGGGTCCCGGCACGGAGTTAGGTTTCCACGGCAGCTACGGTTGCAACGTTCACGGCCAATTCTACGCGGATGGCGCCCAATTGCCGATCGACCCCACCAACCCGTGCGAGTTATGCTACTGCATCAGGAACAAAACTACTTGCATCATGCAGGATTGCAACCTGAAGGTGGCCGGTTGCACGCCGATCTTCCAACCGGGTGTCTGTTTCCCGGTCAAATACAATTGCGGTAAGCCCAGATTATAACAAGTGAGCATTAAGTAAGAGATGCATGAAAAATTAATTATTTACATTATAAAAATAATCGTTCTTATTTGAAAACAACAACTGGTATGTTTTTACGATAAACGTAGATAGTTATTAATGTCTTCTTTAATTTTTATAGAATATGACGAAGATTTACTTACCACGACGGTTGCACCGAGTATTGGCCTGATTATGACCACAACGTTAGCACCAGGAGTATCGCCGCAGTGTTCTCACGAGGGGAAGAACTATAACGACGGTGACTTATTGTATTCAACGGAACCCTGCCACCATTGCTATTGCTTCGGTGGTAACATTACTTGTGTCGTCGAGGATTGCGGAGCGCCGATGGAGATGCACGGAAAGAACTGCACCGCGTTGCCACCTCCGCAAGGAGAGTGTTGCCCGACCACGTATCAGTGTGGTAAGAAAAATAGTCTCGTCTTGTCAGAACTTAATTGAATTATAATAGATTTAAGAAAGAATTTATATCGCATAAGTTGTTGAATTACTTATACAAAACAAAGTATAATGTAAATATTTTTTTGTTACACAGACGATGGTGGTCACGAAGAATTGGTAACGTTACCAAAGGGCGAGGAACAGGTTACCGAAGGATACGTCCTTGAGACGACGGTATCCAGTGTAACGGAAGCCGAGAAAGCAATCACTCAAACTGAGAAACCGGAAGAATCTTTCCCAGGTGACGACAACGTTATTCCGGAAGACCATAAGCACATAAGCACCGAAGCACCCGTCCAAACCGCATCGTCTACGAAAGAACCAACAGAGGAGACGTCACCGGAAGTTCCCGCTGGTCCAGAATCTACAATTGCTCCGAAGGAAACTGGAATTTCGGAAGAGCCTGCGACAGAACCTGCACAGAAAGTAACAGAACTTCCTGGAGAGACACCGGAGGTTGTAGAGGCGACTACTAAGCCAGAAGAAGAAATCGTTAAAAAGGTCACTGAAACGTCTCCGGTTATCCCAGAAGCGACTTCGCCGAAATTGGAGGCAACACCTGAGACGGAAGTTACAGAAGGAAAGATGGAACCAGCGGTTACTACAGAGACAGTCTCAGAGGAAACGCAAACCGAGGGTGAACCTCAGCAAACGAAAAAGCCTGAGATACTGATTGGAGAAGGAATAACACCACCGGAAGAGATCGTTACAGAACGAGAACCAAGTTTCACTGAATTACCTAAGGAAGTGCAATCAACCGAGGAAGCCGGCGAGCCAACACAATTACCGGAACTTCCGATCGAAGGAACTAAAGAGACGGGAACGTCGTTGACTCCCGAAGAAGTAACTACGATCAGAAGTGAGGAGGCAACGGAAGCAAGCAAAGCAGCTGAAACTCCAGCGATTGTTTCAGAACCCGAAGAGAAACCGACGACAGTCGGTATCGAGAAGGAAACCGCGGCACCGGAAACAGAAATGACTACTGAGAAACCTGGTGAAGAAGTATCGAGCACGAAACTCCCTGAAGCGGAGAAGAAACAACCAGAAGGCATCAGCACAGAAGTAGAGCCCACTGGTATCCCTGAAGAACAAACGACGACGTCTCTGCCGAAAGCTTCTACGGAATTGCCTAGCGCAGCTCCCAAGAAGGAAGACACGACTGTTCCTTCAGTGCCAAGCAAAGAACCGGAAGCAGAAGGGGAGACTCCTGAAATACCTGAGGAAGGTCCTACAGGCATTCCAATTACGGAACGCGTACCGGAAAAGAAAGCAGAGGACACGGTAACGGAAGGTGAAGTCTATGGTACCACTACGTATCTACCTCCGAAGCACGAGACGACGATTTCTGGAATGGTACCGAGTGAAGAGGGAATTACGCCTGAATTACCGAAAGAAGAACTACCTTCTTCCACGTTGACAACTCCAGAAGGAGAAAGAGGTGTAGAGCTGCCTTCAAGTACCGAGGCTAGCGAGACAACGGTTGAACAAAAGGAAGCAACAGAAGTTGTGCCTGAGCAAACCGAACAACCGAGCTTGCCTGAGGTTACCCTGGCGTCGACATATAAAACTCCGACAGCAATGGAAGAAATGCCGGCTAAAGGATTAACTATCGCAGACTCCGGAGAGACCTCGTCTGAAGAAATTACCGAACAAACTTCCAAAAAGGAATCGACCGAATCCGAAGAATCGTCAGAAGCAACCCGAGCCCCGGCTGAGGTACCTGTGACTCCGGAAGGTGTTACGGAGAAACCGGCTGAAGAACAGACTAAGGAAATCGAAAAAACGACAGAAGCTGCTGTTCCGTCGACGGAAGTTCCGCCGCAAGAAGAAAAGGAAGTTACCCCAGCTCCGGAAGAGAAACCTGCTACCGAAGAAGAGAAACAAGCCACGGTAGCACCGGAGGAAGCTGTGCCAAGTGAAAAGCCTGATATCAGTTCGGAAGCGCCTGAAGAACAAGTCACTGAGAAACCAATTATTGAGGAAGGAGTTAGTACTGAAGAAGCACCAGGTATACAAACTAAAGGCACCGAGGCACCGATTGAAGAAGCTTCGAAAGAGCCGACTGTCCCGAAGGCAGAAGCACCTGTTATCGAAACGACTGAAAAACCAGGTCCGGTCGAGGAAATGCAAACAACAGCAGGAGCAATGGAAGAAAGAAGAACGGAAACACCAGAATACACGGAACAGCCTTCTGTCGAACCGACGGAGGTATCGGTACCTAAAGAGGTATCTACCGAAGGAGCTGAAGAAGAACAGAAAAAGGAACCACCGATAAAGGAAGAACTTCCATCTGAGGGACCATCGACAGAGGAAGCGGTCAGTGAAACTGGAGCGCAGAAGGAAATAACTGAAGCTCCATTGGAGGAATACACACCAACGAAACCAGCGACTGAGCGCAAGGAGGATGAAGGAATAGCTACAGAGAAACCGCTTGAAGGTGGTGAAGGAGTAGCTACGGAGGGGCCGCTTCAAGAAGGTGAGGGTGTTCAGAAGCCATCTCTTGAAGAAGAGAAGCCAACTGAGAAACCTGTAGAAGAAGGGGAAGCGACTGCGGGTCCGATAGAGGGTGAGGAAGCAACCGAAAAGCCGATCGAAGAAAAACCTGCGACGGAAGGACCTATCGAAGAGAAACCTGCGACGGAAGGACCTATCGAAGAGAAACCTGCGACGGAAGGACCTATCGAAGAGAAACCTGCGACAGAAGGACCTATCGAAGAGAAACCTGCGACGGAAGGACCTATCGAAGAGAAACCTGCGACGGAAGGACCTATCGAGGAAACACCTGCCACGGAAGGTCCTATCGAAGAGAAACCTGCGACGGAAGGTCCTATCGAAGAGAAACCTGCAACGCAAGGACTTATTGAAGAAGAAACAACTGTTACAGCGGAGAAACCAACTGAAAAACCGACAGAAGAACGTGTAACAGAAGGAGCTATTGAGGAGACAAAACCTACTGAGGGAGAAAAGGCAGTCGAAGAAGGAAAACCATCTGAGGGTGAAGAAGGAAAAATAGCAGAAGAAAAACCAACGGAAGGTCCGATTGAAGAAGAGAAACCAACGGAAGGACCGATTGAGGAAGAGAAACCAACGGAAGGACCGATTGAGGAAGAAAAACCATCGGAAAGGCCTGTAGAAGAAGGAATGCCTACTGAATTACCTACGGAAAGAGAACCAACTGGAAAACCTGTTGAAGGTGAAGAACCCGTTGAAGAGCAGAAACTAACTGAATCACCGATGGAAGAAGAAAAAGAACAATCTACCGAGGGACAGAAACCGACTGAGTTACCAACGGAAGAAGAAAAACCAGCAGGAGGATTTATAGAGGCAGGAGTACCATCCGAAGAAGAAAAACCCGAAGAGGGACAGGCAACTGAGAAACCAATTCTAGAAGAGGAAAAAACTGAGCAACCAAGTGAAGGACATCCCGAAGAGGAACGACCAACTGAAGGACCCGTCGAGAAAGCTACCTACGGGCCTGGTGAGACACAGGAACCAATCGAAGGTCCAAGTGAAGCAGAGAAACCAACTGAAGAACCTGCTGAAGGAGAGAAAGTAACTGAAGGACCCGTTACAGAAGAAAAACCAACTGAAGAAACCGTTGAAGAGAAACCAAGTACACCAGAAGTAATAATACCTGTAGAAATTTCTACGGAAAGTCCAAAGGTCGAAGAGAAGCCGTCCGAAACTGTATCTACTAAGTTACCTGAAGAAGTATCCGAAGTATCGACCGCAATTCCAGAAGAAATTCCAGAGGCTACAACCACTGCCGAAGTTCAACCGGAAAAGACAACTGCAACACCAATTTCTGCAGAACCCTCTACGGAACCTACTAAACAAGTCCCAGAACAGCCGGTCGAAGAAGAAAAGTTCCCAACAACTGTACAACCGGAATCGCCAACTGTAGGATCGACTGTATCTGTTCCGAGCGAGGAAACGACTGAAAGTAAAATACCCGAGGAAGGCGTCACCACTTTGAAAACCGAAGTTTCACCGACTGAAGCTCCAGTTGCGAAGACGACCGTACCTAGTGGCGAAATGGCAGCACCGGAAGAGGAACAAAAAGTTTCCACTCCCGAAGAGGCTGAAACTAAAGCTCCAGCGAAGGAAGAAGTTACCGAAACTCCCCAAGAGAAAGTTCCGGAAACTCCAATTATGGAAGGACAGACTGAAAAAGAAATTCCAGCAACTACACCAGAGACATTGCCGAAAGTTACTGTTGAAGGTGTTGAACAATCTACGATCACCGAAAAAATTCCTGAGGAAGAAACAATATCGACACAGCCTACTCATCTTCCACCAACGATTCCAGGGGAAGGAAACTGTCTCGTCGAGGGGCAAACTTACGGCAATAATTCTGACGTGCCTCCTGTCAATCCTTGCCAGCTACGATGTCGCTGCATCAGTAGTATCATCGAATGTGAATCGATGGAGTGTCCACCGCCTCCGACCGAATTACCTAATTGCATGCCAGTTTACATTGGAAAAGATACTTGCTGCCCGGTATACACTTGCGAACATACGTCTCACATGCCGGGACTGGAATCCGGCAGTCATATGATCGAGAAGGAGACGCCCAAGCAACCGACGACGACCGAAGCTGTTGAAACTAAAGAACCTTCGACGATCGTACCGCCAGAAGTGAAAGTACCAAGTGAAGAAGAAGAGGCAACACAAGTGACACAAAAACCAGAGCTTGCGCAAACTACCGTCAGCGAAATCGCTAAAGAAGAACAGACTGCTAAACCAGTGGTGCCGGTAGAGACGTCTAGTCAAATTCCTCAAGAGGAAACGAAGGAACCTTTGCCGGAAGCACCAAGCACTGTGGCCGAAGAAGTAACAAAGATTCCGACTCCTGCGCAGACACCTGAAGTACCTCCTGAGGAACTGCCATCGAGTCCAACCGTTGGTGAAGAACAACCTAGTGCAACGACAGAGACGGTCCAAGAACAAACTTCAGTTGCAGTTGAGACGGAAGGTCCTGCTACCATGAAACCAATATATATACCACCTGAAGAAACGAAGGAACCTGCAGAAGTTACACAAGCCCCAATCTCAGAGGAAGGCAAAGAAGCAGAAACTCCAAGCTCTTCTGTAATGCCGGAAGTATCAGAACCGGTGAGTGAAACCGAGAAACCATTAGAAGAAGTAACCACTCCGGGCGTGTCAGTAACACTGCCTGGAGAAGGAAAGAAAGAAACGCCTGCAGAGGCAGAAATTACCAAGCCGCCCGAAGAGGCAGAAACAACCAAACCCGCAGAAGCAGAAACCTCCAAACCCGCAGAGGAAGAAACCGCCAAACCCGAAGAACAAACTACAGAAAGTGAATTACAGACTGCGAAACCCAGTGAAGCAGAGACCGAAAGGCCATCTCCGATTACGGAAACGTCAGCTGCAGCAGAAGGAATTGAAACCTCGACTAGTAAAGAAAAGGAAGTTATCCCAGTGGAAGAAGAAACTGTTCAACCGAGCGAAGGTGTAACACCTGGAATAGAAGAAACAAAAGTTCCTTCAAGAACTCCAATCGAGGGAATGACGCATCCCATAAATACCGGAACGACAGAGATTTCCGCAGCAAAAACGGAAGCGCCTGTGACCGAAGGAATGAAACCTATGAAAGAACCAGAAGAACAACAGACTGTATCACCTGAAACTGAACAATCACCGTTGCCTACTACTGCGGAAGGCGAAACCAAAGAAATTGAAACTGAACCGACTGGAGTTATTGTAAAAGAATCTACGACGGAACCGTCAGCAATTTCGGAACAGTTACCAGAGAAATTACCTGAGGAACAGGTACCAAGTTCTACTGAAGCTGCCGAAATAAGCACTGAGCAAACATCGAAACCTACTGAAATAAAGGAAGGAATTACGGAAGAACAACCAACGGTCAAACCCGAGGAAGAAATTCCACAAACTACCCCAGAGGCGGAACGACCAGAAGTAACTCCGTCGGTAGAAGAAGAAACTCCAGCGTTGGCCTCGTCAACTGAAAAGGAAGCCACACCGTCTGTTTCCGAGGAGACGATTACAGAAGCAACGCCCGAAGGTACTCCGATTTCACCTTCTGAAGGAACTCAGCAAACTGTAAGCGTGGGAGAAAAAGAAACAGGCTCCACGGAAGCAGCTACGGAGAGACCTGAAGAGAAACCAGCGACTGAAAAGGAAACCACGGTTCCTGCTGAATTACCAGAAACTACAATGGAGCATGAAATTCCGGAAGGAGTCACTGAAAAGCAGGAAACGGTAGCACCAGGAATTGAAGAAGAAATTACGGTACGTGTGCCTGTGGCAGGAGAGGAGAAACCAGAGGAGGAAGTTCAGAAACCGAGCATGGAAGAGGCTGTCTCGTCTCCAGAGCCAGCCAGAACACCTGCTCCCGAGGAAGCTACAATTCCAGTTGAAATATCTTCGCCGACTGCAGAAGTTACCTACACCGAAGGCGCATCACTTCCGTCCGAGGAAGTGACCGAAGAACCGAAGCCTATAACTGAAGTCGAAGGTGAAGAGAAAGCGACAACTGTACCTAGTGAAATAAGCCCAGTACCCGAAGAGCAACCTTCTGTGACTGAAAAGAAACCCGAGGAGGAAGTTCCGGAAGTGACACAAGCACCAATTGTCGAGGAAGAGACTGGAAAACCGATCCAAGAAGAGAAAGGAGCGACCGAAGAACCGACAACTCCAGCTGCAGAAGTTGAAAAGACAACAGAAAGTGCTCCTAAGACATCTGAGGCTGGGTCAACGGAGAGACCAAAGGAGGAAGAGGTATTCGTACCAGAGAAGGCAGCTACAACCGAGGCAGCTGAATATCCAACTGAAGCTCCTGAGAAACCGATGACCGAAGAAGTTCCTGAGAAAGAAATTTCAACTGGAGCACCAGAGGAAGTCGGTACAAAAGTGACAGAAATTCCGGAAAAAACTGAAGCGCCAGAAAAAGAAGAACCTACAGAAATTCCAGTAATTATCGTTCCTGAAGAAGAGAAGCCTGGTGAAATAACAGAGAAGGTTCCTGAAGAAGAGAAGCCTGGTGAAATAACAGAGAAGATTCCTGAAGAAGAGAAACCTGCTGAAGTAACAGAAAAGATTCCTGAAGGAGAGAAACCTGCTGAAACGACAGAGGAGATTCCTAAAGAAGAGAAACCTGCTGAAACGACAGAGAAGGTTCCTGAAGAAGAGAAGTCTGGTGTAACATTAGGAAAGGTTCCAGAAGAGAAGCAACCTGCAACAACGGAAGAGATTGCTCCTGAAGGACAAGAGCCAACGGAGAAAGTTATTCCAGAGGAAGAAATTACGGAGAAGACTGTTCCAGAAGAGAAGGAACCTTCCGAAGTGCAAACAGCCGTTCCTGAAGAAGAAATCTCTCAGACTACAGAAGGCATTTTGATAAAGGAGCAAACTACAGAAAGAACTGAGACTCCTCAAATTAAAGAAAAGACGACTGAATCTCCAATCACTGTCGAAGAGGAATTGCCTAAAGCAACTACAGCAGCAGCTGAAGCCGAAGAAACCAGTCCTGAAGAAGAATTGCCTCCGGTGACTTCACAAGAGACTGTGACCGAAGAACAGGAAGCTACAACAAAACAGCCGGAACCTCAGCCGGAAGGTCCAGTGGAAGCTTCTACAGAACGAGAAGTAGAACAGCCAGAAATCGTAACAGTTCCTGAAGAACAGCCGACGGAACAACCTCAAGAAAAGACTACTCCGCAACCAACGTTCACCAAAGAGGAGGAAGAGGGAAAACCTGAGGAAGGTGAGCAGCAAGTGACCGAAGGACCTGCCGAACTACCAGTCACGAAGATCTCAGCGCCTGCGACAGAAGAAGCGCCCCTCCACCCGATAAGCGAAGAGGCAGGCACTACCATCGACAGCGGATTACCGGAATTCGGTCTCACAACAGAAAAAGAAGAGCTGCCCGAGGCTCAATATCCAGTTGATATCGACTCGCAATTCCCACCTCTGAACCATTCATACGAGCAGCGACCCATGGAACCCGGTTACTACGAACGACCGAGTACCGAAACACCTCCTCAGATATCCGACTTCCCCGGCCAGGAAGACCTTCCCATCCCCGGCGAGCCGGGCGAGGATTACGACGACGATCAGACCATCTACGGGCCGGGTACCTGCCGATACGGCGGCAAGGTTTATGTGTCTGCACAACAGATACCACGGGACGATCCTTGCGACTTCTGCTTCTGCTTCAGGAGCGACATAATCTGTCTTCAACAGAGCTGTCCGCCGCCGATCCCGGGCTGTCACGAGGAACCGATCAGCGGTTTCTGTTGCCCGCGTTACGAGTGCCCGGTGTCGATGGCCACGTCGCTGAACATCACCACAACGACGACCACGACCACGACCACGTTGCCGCCGCATTTCAACGCGAAGGCGTACAAGGGTGCCGCGAGACGAAGCGGCTGCTTCATCCGCGGAAAGGCGTACCGCGTCGGCGAACCCATCAGGTCCGCGTCCGGACCTTGTCTTCAGTGCATGTAAGTTCTTCAAACATTACCCAACTAAATCCATATTCTTTCTCTATTGTGTATTAAATGATTCATTTATTTTCTGTTGTCTCCCTCGACGAAAACGATCTACTAATCGAACAACGATTTGGTGATTTCAGTTGCGGTGGCGACGGTAACATGAAGTGTGATCCACAATTTTGTAGCCCGGAACCGATGCTGAGGCAAATGATCGCGGCGGCGGCGACGCGGAGGAGAAGATGAGCCGGCCAACGCACGATCCCCGGGATCCGTCGATAAAACGTAAAACGCAAGGGCAAATCGAGTTCTGGAGCTGGATCAGTGTTGTATAAAAGTGAATTTAAAAATGAAAAAAAGAGAATATTCTATTCTAAACTATGTTGAAATGTCGCGGAACACGGACTACTACGTAATGTGTGCTTCGGCGACCACGAACTGAGTGGCCAAAACCCGCGTAAACGTTTATATTAATAATATTATATTATGTTATATAAAAGAAAGAATGAGATACAGGGAGAGAAAGAGAGGGAGAGAGAGAGATTAAGAGAGCGAGAGCGATTAAGGCGCACGTGTAAAAGGGAAGAGACTTAAGAATGGGGTTGGAGAAGATACGTTTCTGGTGCCAAACGGAGATAAGCAAACAGACGTAGCGGAGAGAATGTATTCGTGATAGGGTACCACGTCTAACGCCATTTTTTTACCGATAAAAAAACGATGGTTACGGGGAAGAAGGAAAAAAAATGCAAAAAAAAGTTGCTGAACGTACGAGACTTATGACTGTGCCTTCGTCGGTGCCGACAACAACGGCGCTAAAACTTTCGTTCCGACTGTGTGGATCATCGTCGTAGTAACCTCTCAGTCCCCGGGGAATCGTAAATTAGAAACTAAACGTGGTGATGGGAATTGCAAACGATGGAAACGTTCTAAAACAGCGCGATGAAAATGAAGAAGATTGAAGCAGGAACCGAATGCAAAACCTTAGCGTTCGCGGCACGATTTCTTGTACAGTGACGTTGCAACAGCAATGGGGGCCGTATACGAGAGAGAACCGCGAGAACTTTGTCAACGATAGTGACAAATTTCTTAATCATTTTGTAACGAGAAGTCACGCCGGTTTCTCTCGTATCGGTCGCCACGATAAGAGCAGAAGCCGCCAGATAAAGCAAATTGCTCTTGCAGTATCACTGTAAAAATTCGCACGACGATGATCCACGGCAATCACGTAACACGATCGCGATAGATCTTGATCGTTTCACAGCTGACATGCGCCGTGCGCTTACGATCAGTCCACGTTCGATCACGTCTCCTGACGTTCACGCGTGCTCGAATACGATCGCGAGACGAGAGTTAGCCGCAAACAACGACTAACAGCGGGCAACTGCGTATTTCTCGATACGTACGTCTGATCTACGTCTTCCTGTAATGCGCGACCGTGACGCGTTCGCGAAATTCCTCAATCGTTATCGCGCTCGACACGTGCGTTCCTGATCGTATTCGAACGCGCGCGTATCTATGTCCGTGTGCGTGCGTGCGTGTGTATGCATTATACATGTGAATTTGAAAATTGAACAAAAATATGGGGAAGAGAAGAGAATGAAGGAAGAAAGACAAGACGAAAGGTACGCGTATCTCAAAGCTCAAACAGCGGCTCGCGCGGAGGACCGACCGCGAATTTGCTTCTCCGGCGAGCTGGCGTCATTATAAATATATATAAATATATAAATATAAATAATATACATTTATACGATTCTTTATACACACTGTACCCTCCTAAAAAAATAATAATAATACTTAACGATGTTCTATACGTTTGTACGAAAGTATATATTAATTATTATTATTATTATTATAATTATATGGTCGCGTTCTTCGTTCTCTAGTCTCAAAGTGTTGCAGAATAGTAATCTACAGGAAAAATCGTATTCGTCTTTCTCTTCAATTAGAATTTGATACACATCTACTATATCTTTTGCTGAGCCATGTGCATGGAGAACGAGCGAGTTCATTTCAGAATCGCCGTCTTAACTGTCACTTAATCGTTCTGTACTACTCCGCAATTTGGAGTTTCTCATATTTCTTACAATTTGTGAAAAATTGCAATAGTTACCTCATACAATTTAACTATTATTTTAACGTGCTATGGATAATTTTTATCCAGAAAGTAAATATTCAAAGGACTTTTAACTCATAATTTTAACAATTGAATATTCGTCGCACAAATGCTTTGAGACTTCTGAGAGAACTTGGGGCTGTTTTAGGTGTAATAAAATAGGAAACGAACGCTATCGTCGTCGCACAAGTATTGCGCACACTGTCTTTTGTAATTTATAACAATGGATCAAACGATGCACGACCACGGGTGTCGAGAGTTCTGTCTTCCTCCGGACATCGGCGATCCTCCTCTTTTGTACGCGTTTACTATATTAATTTAGCTCGTCCTGGAGCAGGACGTTCAGTCGCGAGAGTGATTTCTACATAAGGCAAACGAGACAAGTATAATAATAGAATGAATTAACAACCACATCGTAACCATAGTGCTTCCATGGCAACTCGATCGTGATAGAAGTGGCCATATTTATTACCGTCACTATCCTCGATGAAGAATGTCTTTAAATTAACAGGTTGATAATAAAATTGATACATTGAAAATATTTATGTTCTTCGTTTTATCAAAACTTTTTATCTGCAGTATGCCATTTGATGGGAAACATGAAGGGTTGAGGTTGAACACAGTTCTAACATGTGTCTCATTTCTTGCTTTCAGACATAAAATAATAGACAGATCTCATTTAAAGTAATATTAGATTATATTAGATAAATGAAACAAATTCCTAGCCACTGCCTGTACATCGAAACGGTCGGGAAGCCACAAATTGTATCCAAGGAACATTTGTTACAATCATCTTTTAAAAGAACCTTGTGTGAAAAATGCGATCAGTGATACTTCTTTTAAATGAAATTCCTATAGCTTTCAACTCGCCAATTAGCGCAGAACTTATTGAAAGTATAAGGTTCGCGTTCGCGCCTGAGCCGAATTAAGTACTTACGGGCGATCGAACCGGATCACTGTGAACTAATTTCGATTCTAGTAAGTTAGTCGAGCCTAGTATTTATCTCGATATCCGCTCACGCCGAAAGCAACGAGCGTTGCGATTTGTACGTTTATTACTGACACAGAAGTAATGTGTAACTCTTAACAATTAAGATACCTATATGTTAATAATATGATGAACACGTAGGATGCATGTAATTAATTAATTGATTGTTCGATTGATTAATTAACGACTGCCCCATGCTCGGCGTTGGTAAAATGCCCCATTTACGCAAAGTCGTGTTCTTTACCAACGATACATGCCGAATCACGCGCAACTTTATACATATTATACATATATATATATAAAACACATATAGATAAATATAAAATGCATGATATTTATGCACAGAATGACCAATTTTTATCTGGTGCCAATAATCTACGAGCGCGAAATTTCTCGCGACGCGTCCTCCGATAGAATTAAAAATAAGACAACGGAAGCTGAGTGCGTGTGGGATTAAAATTGATCATACTGTGAATATAGCGAGACGAATAAAAGACGCCGCTCAGTACGCGAATATACTCAAATACGATCGTGATCTTTCATTTTCTTTTCTTTTTCTCCCATTTTATATCCGATTTCTTTTAACGACCGCTACGACTACAGCGAAAAACGATCATCCTTACGCTCAGCATACTCTGTTAATTGTTTTCCCTTCTCCTCTTTTGCCGCGTATACAATATAATATGTGATACATAAAAAGGTGAGCGAGCCGTGGGTGCCCTGGGCGGGTGCCCGACTGTATGGAATTAGAATAGTTTTTTGACAGTACGTGCTAGTATAAAGTGTCCTTTTATATGAATAAACGATTTTGTATATCACAAACAGTGACCCGATTCTCATTTCCTTTTATTGATTTTGGAGAGATTGAAAGATAGGTGAATGTTCTAAATGGTGATACAATGTGCATACAATTGCAATGGGAATATATAGTATCGTTATAGTCCAGCAAATACGGCGCGATTTCCTCTCAATTGTCGTTCAACTGCTTCAGCAAATTGTCTTTGTGAATGAACTCTAAATAGACAAAACAGTTTTATTACGATGAAAATAAAATTATCAGTAGGGAAATGAATACAAACGTCCAGACGGGTACTGAAATCCGGGGCAATCACTGTATGGATTTATTAAATTGCAGTTACAAGTATAAGAGAACGTTCCACTTCAAAATATAAATGTTCTTATCTTAAGAATGACTTTCTCAAAGGGGGAGCTTATCGCGCGCAATTTACATAATTCTAATTATTATAATTAATATCGGAAATTATATAAGTATGAATACTTTAGATAACATATTTGAATTTCTATTCTTAATCTATAATATATTAGTCATGTTCCAAGTCGTAAAAAATATGAAGAAGACGCAATTTACTGATTACGAATAACATCAGACATTTTACTGTCAATCAGATAAAATTCATTACCATGTATCGTGGCTTCAAAAATGCACTTTATTACTAACATTTAATGTATATAACAGAGTTGTTCCTAAAATGTTCTATTAATAAAGAATTTGTCAAAGATAATCAAATAGTGCGTGTTTCGTTGAATGCAAATGGTTCCAGATTTGACAAATCGAACTTTATTAACAAACTGCTAAATTATAGGGGAAATTTTGTTCTCGTCAAAGTCAATTGTACTCCAAAAATTCTTGTGACCAAAATTGTAACGTGTCTCCATACTTACGTTCGTCGGACTGGTTAGACGGAGGAATTGAATTCTCTTTTTATTGGGATCAAATGGTTGCCACTTAACGCCATTAATGCGTGGTTTACTGAAACGTAAAAGGTATCTACTGTAAACTCGTGGTAAATAAAATAATTACCTGAACACTGGTGACAGATACTACTTATTTACCCTTGAGTAGCGTATGACGAAAACATGTTCAACATTATTCGCCGTACTTTTATGTCGTTCGGATCCGTCATGTTTCCCAACGTGTTCATCAAAAGATGCATATCGTCGCCGTGACATACGCCTAATAACAATTCCAACGAATTAAATCACAATTTATTAATTTACTATAATATATTGTTCCAACGAATCGTAGAACGATGTTACCCAAGTGTCTAGTGGAACCACTGATCGCATCGGCGAAACTGTGGGTGGCCCTGTAATTGTAATAAAGAGTCCACACCGGGCTTTTATTCCTTCCCGCGTGCAGTCGAGCAGCTTTCTCATATTGTATATCAAACAATCTGTTGCCAATCATTTCTATCAACGGCCTTAAGTTCGAATCGCTGCCATTAATCTCGTTTGATCCCAGATAATGTCTTCGAATCTTTTGCGCCACCGAACTCTGCTGAGAACGCGGTATGGATGAGTAAAAACTCAACAAATATGGAGCAATGATTGTCCAATTATCGTTCAATTGCTTTAGCATCGTGTTGTTCTCGTAAAACTCTGCACAGATCATATTTTATGGTTACTATAATATAACGGTATGTCTTATAATTGTTGGGGATAAGATAGTATACAAACGTGAAGCGGTATACAACCCCTCTTCACTAACAACGCTAAGAATCAAAGGAACATCGTAGGCCTCGCCTCTGTAGATGATATCAACTGGGGAACGAGAAATAAACGCGTTAGGTCCAGGTGTCTCGATGACGGGTGCAAACGGTATGGGCGGAGTATTGCCCCAAATCTGCAATTTATTACAGTACAACACACGAATAATCTCACTCTCTCTAATAAACTTAATCGATTATCTTCATCATCAATATAATTATAGTATGACAATTCAAATTAACTGGTTATAATAATTAATCGCAAGTTATAATCGATATTAATTAACATTGTTTAAATATTACAAAAGAGAATAAGAGAAATCACCATAATAGCGGTCGTTGCTTCGGACAAAACGCGCGGTGGGACTTGGCGTAAACACGTGACTAATTGAGTTGAATTGTCTGTCGGACACCTCAAATAAGCTCCCAACTTCCTAGCTGTCGCAGAGGGGTTCCTGTCCATTATATGAGGGGCGAATGCTAAGCCACTTCCCGCTGCACCTCCTATTAAATGTATAATTAAATAATAATACCTAGTAAAAATAATCGAATTGCAATCCTCCTCCCTAACAAGTAACTCAAAATTCCTGCCATATTTTCAATCAAACGGAAGATCTTAAAGGCCAACATTTACTTACTTTGGAAAAGACCAGCGCTAAGAGGTGATAAGTAGTGGTAATGAACGGAAACAGCTCCCGCACTAAAACCAAAAATAGTTACACTCTTAGGATTACCACCAAAGCTTCTGATATTTTTCTGGACCCAACGAAGAACCATGTTCTGGTCCTTCAGTCCCATGTTACCAGGAACGACACTGTCTCCCGTGCTAAGGAAACCTTAAATGAATATTTATACAATTATAAGTAATTTTAATACTATACCAGTTTTGCACACGCTTCTTACCGTGCGGTCCTAGTCGATGATTGAACGTCACTATTATTATGTTACGAACCGGAAAAACATTCGGATGTACAGTGTCTCCGTCACCAAATTGAAGGGCTCCCCCAAAAATCCAAATCATCACTGGCAACAAGCTGTCGCTGTTATTTTTAACTGGTACGTACAGATTCAAATATAAGCAATCCTCGCAGCCGCTGACTTTGTCCGGCTTGCGTGAAGTGACTTCGAATTGCGTACACGGGGAACCCAATTTCGTGGCTTGCAATTCGTATTCGTATCTTTTAATCGGTTGCGGTGGCTAAAAAGATTTGATTAGAAATACCTTTTGAGAGACTTCCATTATTCTTAATTAAGAACCACGGAGTTTACGCATTTATAAAAAGTATCGTACGTATGACATACAATCAATGCATGTAATCTACAAGAGTATGCATAAATGCACGTTATTAGTTTCCAGGACTAAAAGAAATTTAATTTTGATTCCATTTAATTAATTGCCATTGCAATAGTTTCAGTTTCTCATAAAAATCCACCGTCTAATTTTCATAATACTGATCAACATACTTCGAATCGGAGCCTTCCGACGGGCGGTTGTGCGTAGGGAATGCCCAGAAAAGTGTCATATTTATTTCCATACTGATCTGGTATACGGCGACCACTTATACGACCTAAAGGCGTTTGAACTTTCACAACTTCTGTATCATGGCACGATACACTCGTAAATAAAAGGAGCAACGCGATTGACAGACTCTTCGCATTCATTTTAACACTAATGGGCAAGCCAAACCGGTAGTTAACTTTTATTGTCCTCGTGGGAATTTAAGACGTGCATTTGTATAAACTGAACAAACGGTGACGTAGTTTGACAAGCATCTTAGTAATTCAATGACGACAACAAGTTGACAAGGGCTGTCTAAATTCTAACTGATATACTTAGTCAAATCTGACAATACATATATACATAATGTAAAATATTATTCATGAACATTATAAATATTATTATTGTTCGTATTTAATGGGCAGAGCAAGTATTGAAGATTATTGTGCGAAGTGTTAGGTTTGATGTTGTTAAGAAAATATTATTTAATAATATTAATTTGCATCTACCTCAAACCGAAAACAATTTGTACTCATTCTTTCTTTCCATTTCTTTGTAATCATTCGCTCCAGTCAAACATTTTCATAATCATTTAATCGAAACTGATAACAAATTGTATACAGGAAAACATACACCACATAAAAGTCATCTAAATACAAACATACATTGGATTAAAAAATAATCAACGGTGTAAAAGATTCCAGGTAGTATACTTCAATTTTAATAAATGTCCTTGTCTCAGCATGATAATATGCAAACGAAGAATGACCAGCAGAAGAGAGAATTTTAAATGCTAATTATCTTACAAAACGCAAAACTTTTCAAATTAGTGGAATTTACCGCAATATATTTTTTTATGTTTGAACGCTTTTTTTTAATTTCTTAAATTATTAATGAATGGTAAGGAAAATATTGACCCATTATTAATTTCTTATCAAATTATATTTATTCAACATATGTACAGACATGTTAGACATTCTTATAATTGAAAATGTTGAGATGATAAAAATTTTAGTAACGGAGTATTAAGTTGTGGGGGAAATTTTATTTTCATCGAAATTAATTGTTTTCCAAAAGTTTTTGTGTCCAACATTGCTACGAGTGTCCATACTTATGTTTCTCAGGCCAGATATACGGAGATATTGAAATTTCTTTTTATTGGGATCAAGTGGCTGCCACTTAACGCCAGTAATGCGTGGTTTACTGAAAAGCAAGAAGTAGCTACTGGAAACTTGTAATAAGTAGTATAATTATCTGGATATTTAAGAATTATCTTATTTGTTTACCCATGAATAGCGAATGATAAATAAATATCATATAATATTTTCCGCATTTTATTATCGTCTGATTTCACTGTGCTAGACCAAAGGAGAAAATCATCACCGTGGCAAACGCCTAATACCAACAAATTAAAGTACGATTCATCATTTGACTACAATTTATTGTTCTAACTAATCGTAAAAAAATGTTACCCATATTTCTAGTGGAACCGCCACTATAATATTCACTCATACTATGGTTGGCCCTGTAATTGTAGTACAGAGTCCACACCGGACTTTTGTTCCTTTTCGCTTGCAGTCGAGCAGCTTTTTCAAAACCCAGAACAAAAATTCGGTCAGAAATCATAGATATCAACGGTCTCAAGCTCGAATCGGTGTTATCAATTTTGTTTGATCCCAAAAAATATCTGCGAATTTTTTGAGCCACCGACCGCTGTTGAGAAAGCGGTATAGTGTCATTAAAATCTAACAAGAATGGGGAAATATTTGTCCAATTCTCGTCCAATTGCTCCAGCAGTTTGTCGTCATTGAAAAACACTGCAGATGTAATTTTTATCGTTACTATGATATCTTGTAAATAACTATATGTTATAATGGTGTACAAACTTGAAACGGCAAACAACCCCTCTTCACTGACAACGCTAGTCATCCAAGGAACATCGTAGGCCTTGCCACTGTTGATAATGTCGATCGGAGGACGAGATATAAACGCGTTAGGTCCAGGTATCTCGACGACGGGTCCGAACGGAACGATTGGTGCGGTTAGCCACACCTGTAATTTTTTATTGGGTAACAGAAAATGAACTGAATGTACTTAGGCACTTAACTGTATCATCACAAAGATAATTAAAATTAAGTATGTGCAATAATTATTTGCTACTCATAATCGATACTGTCCAATATTGTCTACAAATTACAAAAACAGACTATCACCATAAAGTTGTCCGTAGCTTCGGATAATCTTCGCGATGATACTTGTCGTAGACAACTGATCATTTGAGTTGAATTGCTTGTCGGACATCCCAAGGAAGCTCCCAACTCCTTAGCTTTCGCAGGAGCATTTTTTGTTAATGATGTAGGGCTGAGTACCACGCCACTTGCCGATATACCTCCTGTTACATAAGCAAATAAACAATAATGCAGTAAAAGCAAACGAATTCCCATTCGCCTTCTCGGCAAGATACTTTAAAATCTTGTCGTTCTTTAATAAAACTTTAAAATTATTCTATATACATTCTTAAAAATACACATTAATTTACTTTGGAAAAGACCAGCGCTAAGGGCCGATAAATAATGATAATGTATGCTGATACCACCCGAACTAAAACCAATAAGAGTTATGTTCTTAGGGTTCCCACCAAAGCTTCTGATATTTTTATAGACCCAACGCATAGCCATGTTTTGATCTTTCAGTCCCATGTTACCTGGTACAACGCTGTCTCCCGTGCTAAGGAAACCTTAAATGGACACTTACACGTTCAAAACTTATTCTAATATTTTATGTCTGTCGCTCATTTTTCTTACCGAACAGCCCTAATCGATAATTCAACGTTACCAATATTACGTCAAAATTTAAGAAACTATCCACGTCTTCGAGGTCTCCTTTACCCGATTGAAAACGTCCTCCATGAATCCAAATCAACACTGGCAACTGGGTTTTGCTGTTATTCTTAACTGGTACGTAGACATTCAAATACAAACAATCCTCGCAACCAGAGACTTTCTCTGGTATACGCAACGTGGAATCGTATTGCACGCAAGAATATCCCCCTTTCGTCGCTTGTAGCTCGTATTCCCATTTTTCTATCGGTTGAGGTGGCTAAAAAGACCTGATTAGATATATCTGAGCAGCCTCAGTTATTCTTAGACTATTAGACTGTGGTTTTTATCTTTTCGAGAATTCCGAACACTTTCGAGAATTTCAACATAGTCAAAATTTCATTCATATTCGAAAATCCCTCACGCACTTGATGATCTTGATGTTTTCGAAGAATTCCGAAATTTTTTAACACCCCGTCCGGTTCGAACCGCCCCGATTATCGGGTTCTCAACATTTTCGAATTCTCGGATATTTCGAACAAAAAAGTATTACTATTTCCAGAATAAAAGAAATCTGAATTTTCATTTCATCTTTTAAATTCACATCAGTGAAGTTTTATTTCGCATAAAAGTCCGTCGTCTAATTTTAATAATACCGATCAACGTACTTCGAATCGTAGCTTTCCGACGGGTGGTTGCGCGTAGGGAATACCCATAAATACATCGTATTCTTTTCCATACAGATTAATTATACGATAACCACTTATACGACCTAAGGGCGTTTGAACCTTTACAATCTTTTTACCATGACACGATAGACTCGTGAATAAAAGGAATAACACGGTTGATAGAGTCTTCGCGTTCATTTTGATACTAATAGGTGAGTCAAATCGGTAGTTAATTTTATAACGCTCTTGTCACGATTTAAAATATGCATTTGTATAAATTGAACAAGCGATGACATGTTTTGATAGGAGATCATGGACAAATTGATAACGAGTCTGTTGACGATATGTGTAATCAAATCTAGCAATACATACATATGTATTAGGGTGAACCAAAAGTTCGTGCGTTTCTTTTGTCGTTTCAGTTTGTACAATTTTTTGACGTCAATAAAGATACTTTATATATAAGTGTCATATATCATTTTGTAGCTTTTTCGAAAATTTCGAAAATCGAGTACTTTTATATCATTACAGGAAGCAAGAGTTTAAAGCTACTGAGGCGGCAAAAAAGATATGTGAAATGGAAGGAACAGAGGTCGTCTCGTGTTTATCCGCTGTTATTATCCACTCTGTTTTACCAAATTAAGGATTGAAAGGAGAAAAATACAATTTTATTCGTAATTATTCGCTTTATTCAAATATTTAACTGAGCAATCTCGAATGACAGTCTTGCGTTAAGTTTTATTAATTGGATGGATGAAAACGGGCATACATCAAACTAATTTTGAATAAAATCTGAAGAAAGAACGAATCTTTGAAGAAAATTTATAACAAACAACAATCCAGATGATATACTTCACTTTTAATAAACTTTAATGTATTCCTTACTGCGTGATATGTATTACATGAAAAATGAAAGACAAAAGCACGGATTTAAAACGCTGTACTACAATAGGAAAATTTCTGATTTAATTTTTGTCAAAAAATGAATGAAAAAAGCGGAGTCTAAAGTCTAAAACGGAGTGATCGGAGTATTCTATTCTTCCGCTTCCTGATAATCCTGATCCCTACTCCTTATTCCCTAGATTAAGGAGAGGTTATTGCCAACTGTTTGGCTGTGCAGCGACAGTGCTGCCTACATCACCCATACTAGTGCTACACCTTGCGGCCAATTCGGGAGGAGGGTCCACAATAGCGTATACCAGAACCTTTTTAGCAGAGATCTACTCTACTCACATTTTCTTCGATCGAAGATTTGATCGAGCTAAAGTTTATAACGATTAACATTATACATATCA
>NW_017149195.1:639666-673728 GCF_001652005.2 Ceratina calcarata | reverse complement strand
TAAGAATATATCGACAGTTTTCAACATTATTAAGAGACTTCCATTAATTGGCACGGTGTTACAACAATAAGTTTCGTATTAAACAGAGAGTATGAATCAAATTCTTTCACTATGGCATCTGCTTGTTCTTGCGTTTCATAGTACACATGACAATATCTAATTCCAGTTTTTGGCGTAGTCTTTATAAGAGATGCAGATAGCGGATCATATTTGTTGAAAAGATGTAATATGTAATGTACATTCACATTATGAGGAATATTAGCTACAATAATTTCATGTGCTAACACAATAGTTACATTTTTTTGGGAGGAAGGATGAGTCCTGTGTACTTTATATTTCTCATCATTAGATATTAATGCCGGCATTTTTGTTGTGTCAAATTGTGGAATTCCTTTGGTATGATCATTGGTGGTTAATGACCAAGTGGAAGAATTAGAATTAGACATGACTTGTAAATTTTTAGATTCCCATGGATCCAATAATAATGATCTAGTTTGACTACTAATATTGATACTTCTTCTCTTAATATCACGGTAAATTTTATTAACTGTACTGTTCCATTTAAACGTATTTATATCATTGTTGCATTGTTGTTCATTGTTTTCAAAACTAGTCCTCTGGATGTTTAATGTCCCATCTTCCTTTTTTTTACTTTTTGTCTTATGTGGCAAGATATGGATCGATTTATCAGCTAGGCAGCCTGTGATGGCATTCAGGGTATCATTAAGGTTTTCATACCTTATGAATATTAGCCCATAAGGTTGCCCACGATCCTTTATAGAGAGAACTTTGCCATAAGTAGAAAACTTTTCGTTGATCTCACTTAACGATAATCTACCATTGTTAGCAAAATGAATCAAGTATGCTCCATCTTTTTCATCGTAAAATTTTTCGAGATCCATGCTGGTAAATAAAGAACTTGTATGTTTATAATATGTCCTATTTACTGCTGTACCATAATGCACACTTTTTGGTTACTCCTGTGAAAGTAATAAAAACGACTTTAATATGTATATCAATAACTGTAACGAATGTTGCTACGCAGCCATACATACCTCAGTCCACTACGACCACAATAGACGCCGCATCGAGCATTGAAAAAAAAAAAGTAAACTTATGACTCATTTTGAATTTTATCTCTCTAGTGAAAACTAACCATGTCCGAAATATTAGCTAGCTATTGGCTGGCTATTGGCATTTGTCAACGGCATGTTCAACAAGAAACAAAATGTGTTATTGCTATGAATCATAAAATAACATAGAAGAGAACAAACTTCATGGACGTCTATGAAATGAAGTACAGCTAGTAACAATTAATATTGTTCATTAATGAAATTGAGCCATCTGTGTGCATTGGTTAGTTTCCCCTAGGGGACAAAATTGAGAACGAATACAACAATCGGTGCCTTCTATTTCTTACTTTAGAGGCAATATATTGTAAAGGGTATAAAAAATTGCAGATTTTTTCGTGTAAAACGAAGTCCTATAAGGCTATCTTATCGTAGCTCCTCGATGTTCAGGATAAGAAAAATCATACTCGAGAATTCAAACTGTCCCGCGTTAAAGCAATGGCCGACTAGGAGGCCATGTTTCGCGATCGTCCTGCGCGTTGTCATACTCCTAATTTATTTTTCCTAAATAAAAGTTTTGTCATTTAATCCATACGACAGTCGATAAGACGAGAAATACAATTAAACGTTTATATTTTTTAGAAGATTTCGCATCCACCGATACATTTATCCGCACTTGAACGCCAGCAGTTGTTAGCAGTGGTGAAGAAAAAAACAAATCGAAGGAATGGGCGGAGTTTGCGCTCGGTGGAATACGTGATAAAAGTATACTCGACCAGTTTCATAAAAGGTGGCAAGTGATATTGTTTTAATTACAACGAATAGTGTCGAAGAAATCGGTAGCAAGATATTTTAACGAATCATTCGGGAAATTTGGAATCTGTGGATACAGGTTAAGGGAGCGTGTTCTCGAGGAAAAGCCAGGACATCGCGTCATAAATAAGAGTAGTAGAGTGGGTGCGCACGCGGACAATAACACGAGTGAGCGAGTGAGGCGAACCTCTTCGTCGGATAAAGAAAGAAATGAATCGGCCGTTCTGATTGGTCGAGGCGGCTATTATGGCCGCCGATTGGCGCACGCACGCACGAACACTCAGGCAAGACGCGCACACGAACGTACGAACACGCGCGTGCATCAGGAGCGTAAGCGTAGCAGTCGCTCGCGGCCGAGAAGAGTGAAAAGAGCGACAGAAACGGTCGGTCCGCGCATTGCCTTGTAAGGCGGAGAGTTGGTGTGTGACGTCCGTGCGCGGATGGCTCGAAGAATGCCGATTTTCCTCAGCTTCTACGAGTATCCTTGCTGAGCGGAGGAAAATACGAGTGAAATAAAGGAGTGCGGACCGGACGCGACGCTGACCGTCGACATTAAACCGCGTATACGTAAAATCCGACAATCCGTCAAGTTTAAAGCTGCCGAAGGCACCATTTTCATCATCCCCGTAGTGTGTATTAGCAAAGTAGATACCGATTATTAAACGCAACGCGAGTGTTCCTGAACGAACGAAAATACGAGAACGAGAAAGGGAACGAGAGAAAGAGAGGCGAAACAGAAGTAAAAAGGATAACGAAGGGCATCGAGAGAGGTAGAAACCACTAGGCAAGAGAAAGAAGAAAGATACAAAGAGTGAGAGAGTGAGAGGGAGAGAGAGAAAGAAGATCGAGCAAGCAAGCGAAACGGGATAAAGAGAGACGGAGGAAGATCAAGTTAAAACTTAAAACGCCAAACGATACGTAGTAAGCGTAAGACACAAAGGCCACGGCGGCATAACCTCCAAGTCGATCGTACCGCGCGTCACGAGGATCTCCTCTCTGTCTCTACGAATCGCGTCGTTTCCTCAACGAATTCGGTGCATTGCTTACGAGAGATTATATTTTTCCAAGTGCGTGCCTCATCGGGCTTCCATATGAAGCGTCGCACGGCCAAGAGAGAGCGAGAAGGAGCACGTGCGTAAAACATATTTTCTTTCCCAGGTATAAGCGATCGTCGTCACAAAGTGAAAGAGCGGGACGGTTGTTCGTGGAGTCGCGCTTTTCTGTGACACCTGGTATACGATACACCTCGTCCGCGAAGTGTCGCGCGAACGGATTCGCTCTCGTGACCGAGAAACGTGGGAAAAAAAAAATAAAGAGAACAACGAAGAAACTGGAGAAGTGAAGGAACGGGCGGCGGTGGATACTTTTAACCCTGTTGTCCACGGTTGATGGATGAAACTGGCAGGATGCTGCAACACGGAGGATCGAGTGTTGGTTTGATGGGAGGAAATCAGGGCCAGGGGGCCCAAAATACCGCCGGATATGGCAGCATGGGACCCGTGGATGGAACCGCGACGCAGGGTCCCGATCAAGCCGTCGAAGCTAGGAAACAGGACATAAGCGAAATCCTCCAACAGATAATGAACATCACGGATCAAAGCTTGGATGAGGCGCAAGCAAGGTTGGTCCCATTTCGAATACGATTAGCGGCCATATTTTAGTATAAGATGGATCGCATTTCGCGTTGCGAGATTTTTCTTATGCATTTTTTCGACATTTTCTTTTAACGTAAATACGGAAAGAAATTTTCTAAAACGAGACTGATGTTCCGTACGTAATTGTCCGTTGACCACAGAAAGAAATCAATCGCCGTGAAATAATTGCTTGCAGTAGGATTTGGTTCGAAAAAAGTAAACATTTTTGTTCGATGGTTTCTAAGATTCTATAGTTGAGCGTAAAACATTAAGTGACAAATATGATAGGTGTATTGGTAATGCCAAACTATAACGTAGACCGCATACAGACGAGCGCGCGATAACAATGCGTTTATCTTCCCATTATTGGTCCATGCGATTGTAGGAGTTTGTCAAAACGTTCTTGTTTGTCGCGTAATATCACGCGTACCGCATCGTAGCGCGTTTGAATTTTTAATCGACCGCACGATGCGTAATCTTAGTTTACTCGTTTGCTATTTTGCAGAAAGCATACTTTGAACTGTCACAGAATGAAGCCGGCCCTATTCTCCGTTTTGTGCGAGATCAAGGAAAAGACAGGTGAGTTTTGTTATTTTTTCATCAATGTCTATAATTAAATATCTATAATTTGCTACGAATCGAAACAGAATAATGGAAACATGAACGTAAGTGTACGCGATGTTTCTCGTAATTATTGTTATTCTACGATGTTCAATGCACGATAATCTGATTTGTCTAAAATCGAGATAAGCAATTACTGGTTGAGGGGACATTGTCCAGATAAGAGTACTCAATACGTAAGTAGTACCGCTGATCATCTTGCGATTCACGCGTCTATTCCGTATCGGCTAATATACGAGTTCTGAACTATTCCCGCTCAGATATGTCTATCCCAGAGAGAGATCGTGCAGAAAGTAGAGTATGCCTCTATAGTAGTTTGCGACGCGTGCGGTACGGGGTCGACCCCTGCGCCCATTCGAAACTCGTAAACATAATTTTTATGCGATGTTTGGATTACTTTTACGCGCGGATCAAGAGACCACGAAACGCGCAATTATTTTTCGGTCGCGAGGGGTGGCTAGCTTGGCTCGATCCATCTCAGGGGGTGCACCCCGAGGTAGGTAGGGGACTAGGGATCGAGGCGGAGGAGACGGCGCGTAAATCGGCTACCCCAAAAGTATTATAGTTTCCGTCTGATCGTCCGACGTGGGTGACGAAGCCACCACGCCCCTCGCACTAAGCCACCCTCTTTCGCATCCTTCCGCCTGGTTATAAGTCTATATGCGCGTCTACACGTTTTCCGCTCTTCTTTCAACGTAGAGTTCTCTCAGTCTCATTCACGGCCGGGGTGATATCGTGCTATTCGAAGGTCGAACATCGATGAGGTTCCATACATGAGGTCCATCGTACGTCGCTCGGATAAAATTCGCGAGGTCGACAGAGTTCTTTTTACGCCCGACGGGTTCTCGCTTGGTATAGGTTCGGTTCGTCGGCCGAGTCGGCTCGCTCGAACAACGCGTACGATGGAATAGAAATAGAAATTAACTTTTTATCGATCGAGACCTTGGCTTCAGTAAACGAGCGTTCGATAGGTGTTGCGTTTCCTCGAAAAGAAACAGATGCTACGCTGGTTTCCATTGCATCGTAATTACGTCGTTAAATATTCAAGGCTGCCGTAAGTGTTCGATTACGTATCGGTCATTCGTATTTTTTTTCTTATGAAAAACGTTTTCGTGCAACAAAGTACGACCTGCAAGGCGCTAGATGATTGTTTTATATTGCGATGTTTGGCAAAAATAAGACATCGGTCGTAGATGTAACGATTATTCGGTATTATAACGGTCATTCCCGGCTCGCAAAACAGCGATTCGACAGCCGGCGATATACGCGGGGTAAGGGAAACAGAAACAGAGACGACGGAGTAGAGCGGATTTGCGGAAACAAAAAAGGTGTCAACGTATGATGAGCGCACTCGAGAGGACGAGTCGTTTTAATGGTCCTATATTCTTTATGAGTCGCGTTAAGTACACAGACGCGCAGGCGGACGCGCATGCACACGGACGTAGGTCGGACCTAGGTACGGAGAAAAATGTAGGCGGGGGGGTAGTCAGGGAACGAGCAAAGAGGGATGAAGGGAGAGAGAGACGGAGAATGCCGGCAAGTCTCGTAGCGGAGTTTATGGGCAATGGCTGACGAGGCAGTGAAAAAGTACTAAAACCAAGAGGAGCAGATAAACGCTATGTTAAGCAGACCGTTTTACCAGCCATTTAATATAATCGGCTCTCTCGCGGAGCTCGGATAACTTTGGATCAGGACCGTACCGAGTTGGATTTCTCCCCGTTCGACGTTCCCTTTCTTTTCCACCGTTCGCGACCGATGCGTAAACGTTGCCCTGGTCGCAACTCGCAGGCCGTCTCGATGTTACCAATTTCATTTAGCTTCCCGAGCGGAATCGGATCAATCTTTTCTCTACCATAGTCCAGTTCTCGTAGCATCGTCAGCAAGTCAAATCCTGAGAGTATCGGAACGGGAAATGAATCGTTTTCCTCTTCAATTGACAAACAGCAGACTTATTTTTAATGGACTAGTGTATTGGTTCGAAAATCTCGTGCGGTTGGTGTATTTCGACGCGACACGATTTGTCATTCGAAACGGCTACTCCTTGGAACGTGGTTGATCTTCGAAAACCTGTTTTGGACAACCCCGTTTAGGCCAATTTCCCATGGGACGCGGCGAGATCCCGAAGGATAGACGAGTAGTACCTACGGAGAATGAAATCCACGGGATTTCTCGAACTCGCTTTTCGGACAAACCCTAATCCATTTTTTCTCCTCCTTCGTACCTTAGTCTACCGGAGATCTTTTCTTCGGATAGTTCACAGCGGTGGTACATATAATCGTATCTAAAAATACCATTGCTATCGACGCGAACGCGACACGGGAGGTGGATACCTACGGCCGAATTCTGAGGGTGGGAATATTTCTTAAAAATACGCCGAGTTTTCTTCGGTATTCGACGAATTTGTTACAGGTCGAATATCGTTGGCGTCGAGTTCGAAACTGTTAGTTCTCACGCATCAAACGATAGCTGCCTATCGTTGGGCGAAATTTCGAAATTGTGAATAGTTAATTCGCGGGAAGGTGGAGGCAGCGCGGGATTGCGTGCGGCTGTACAATTAATCAAAGACCGGCCGTTATCGATTGCTAGCTCGGTTGTCCGATTGGCGGTCAACTTTATTTATTGTTTGTCAGCGGGCGTAACGTACGCGAGTTTCGAAATGCGACTCGACTGGGATCGGTTATGCAGTGCCTCTCCCTCGCCCCGTGTCAGCTCTTTCCCCTATCTCTTTCGATTTATCGTCATTTAATTAAACGCGACGCGGAGACTGCGTCGCATCGATGCGTTACTCTCTCTCCGTTCCTCAACGCGTTTCTGAAACGTCGACATTGCCGCGGTCCCATGCCGTATCGATTAAAAATCCATACTCGATTTGGCTGTTTTCCAACGGCGATCCCGTTTTATTTCGCACATCCACAGTGTAAGTGTTTTCGTCGCTGAGCCGACTCTCCCGTAGTCCTTAATCCGATTCGAAATCTGTGGTGCATCGCGTTCCCCGCGTATCTACGATTCGCGACGCCGTTTTCGGGCCTTCCTACGCGAACGAAGAAACTTTGGTGTTGTACTCGGTTCGTCGATACACTCGAAGAGCAATCGACCGGATAGCCTGTGCAATTTTCCTAACGAACGTCGCGTTCTCGTAAGAGTAAACAGTACGTTCTACGTTAATTAGTCGGCGCACACTTTAATTAAGGCTTGCGCAACGTTCCGCATATTTGTTCGTCTCACGCGATTCTACGACCGAGATATACGCTCGGTACCTACGCTATTAAGATTTTAACTTCTTCCTGTTTTTGCACCCCGTTTGCGTTACTCAAAATGTTATAATCATTTATTGGAAAATCGCCAAATTAACTACGATTATTAGCGGCGGCTTTGAAGTTTCTTCTTCACGAGAACAGCCGAACGAAGTGTCGGATTGGAAGAGTTAATAATGAAATTTACTTGATTCCATGTAACGCGCTGTTCTCTGTAATCTGATTTACGGAAGTTACATCGCGAGATTAAAATATTACTGACTCTGCGATCCCCGTTTTACGATCGCAGTTCGTTTTCACGATTCGGAAAAATTTTCCGGCACTCGGAAACTCTCTAATCGTTTTCGCAACGGTTCAGATTTTTGTCTTTACGATTCGCATGGTAGCGGTCACCTAATCGTGCGCGGAAATCGATCCGATTTCTACGATATAGGCATATGTAAACTCTGTAGCGAAACGCAGCAAAGTAAGTTCAGTTTTCCAAGAGATGACGCTTCTCATCCCATCCCCAGTTGGAATGTCGTTCCCCTAGCTTCGATTTCCTTTTCTTCTTCTTCTTCTTCTTCCCCTTTCTTCCCACCGCTTTCGTTTCGTCCTTTTCCTCTCTCCCTCTTTTTCATCCTGAATCCCTGCATGCAGATGGGCTCCGGCAACCAAGGTGAACCGGCCTTTGCTCCGTCTCTCTTTCTCTTTCTCTTCTTCGGAGGATCAAACTTCTTCGACTCGACTAACGAGAGTTGTCCGATTCCTGCCTGTCGCATTGTGCACTGATTTATTACGAAAAGTTCTCGAGGTTGCACCGAGTCGCAGGCATATTTATCCGCGAATCTCGAACAGGGACAGACCTTTTACGCACTATCGAAACATTTTCCGGTATCTAACGCTAAGTATGTACGTCTGTACCGCCGGAAAAATAAGAGACCTATAGTTATAGATAGTTCTAAATGATACTTACAATTAACCGTGAACAATACAACATTTGAAATAGACTCGTTAAACGAGTAATTAGCGGATAAAAACGTTAATGTGTCGGAAGTATTTGCGAGGAGAATAATAAATGCGCGAAATTGGCCTCCGCGGCACGACGTATTCGTCCTCGATACATTGTATATTTATAGGCAAAGATAAAAGCTTATTGCATTATCAGACAATAATGTTACCGTAATGCTTGGGTATAGATAAGGTGCACGCGCGTTCATTAGCCGAAGTCGATGCAGGCGTTATATCGTTTGGAAAATAACGTCGAACGTCGGTAAAAAAGAGTGAATCCAAAAATGCGTTTGTTTGTGCTCGATGCGTGATAACCTTGCGTCGTTGATATTTTCGGAGTCATACGTTCAACGATTCTGGAGGGCGATGGGTATAAAGTCGTGTTAGTAATGAATTCAAGTATCCTCAGTTACAAACCTTACCTTTGACATTGTAATTCTATATTTGCGAGAAACGACAGGCTGGTTAGCTTTAATCAGGAATGAAAGTCACTAACTACATTTTCGGTCTATATCGAGTCGCGGTGGAACAAGAGAAAATGTAGAGGTACGGATAAGCATTGTGCTGTCAAGCTGTACAGGACAGTTACACCGGCGCACCGTAGCGGTCCCGTTAACGGAATTGCACTCGAGTCTCAAGTCGGTTTAATTGCGCCGAGTTACTGACCGGAAGTGGTCGTTATGGTATCGCCCTCGCGAAAGGATCTCCCTTCGTCATTTTCACGATCCGATCGATAACGATCTGTGGGTACGTACAATATCTCGTCGTAAGTCGTTGCTCTTTCTCAAGTCTGTATGTAAAATTAGTTTTACAGTCTATTGAAATCGGGAGAATCTTCCCAATTACGATTTCAGTTCATCGACGAGTATCGATAACGTGTTAATCGGATCTTCGACGAATTTCCGACCGGAACGCACAGGCGTCGATACGCTAACGTAGCTCACGAAAGAGCCGGGAGGAGATACGAAAAGGAGAGAAAAAGGGGTAGAAAGGAGTCGAGGTCGTCCCGTTCGAACCGCGAAACGAGGAACGCGAAAGGGTTTGGAAAAATAAACGAGCGATCCACTTGGGTCGTCGTACCGCGCGATAAATATCTGGCGAGAGGAGGAGAGAGAGAGAGAGAGAGAGAGAGAGGAAACCCTTTGCGAAATTCATCGCTCGCGTTGGAGCGAGCTGATACGCGAATCAACGCGGCAGGCACACGCGTGTGTGGCGCAGGCGGTCGATTTAACAAACCATACGTTACGCCACGATAAAATCTCGCAAACCTATAAACTTCGGGCTCGAGCTAGGTGCGGGTACGTTATATCATAAAAATCCAGTAAAATAAGCTCGTAAACCGAAAGACAGAGAAAGCCGGGGAAAGGAGAAACGAGTATCGTCGTCGTGTCCGCGTACGTATACCTATGTATTTACTCTCTTTTGTTTGCGCGGCACCGTGCCTCGCGCTGTTACAAGTTTTTCCGCTATCATTTATCATCGAGCGATCAAATATTGGGGAGTCTCTCTGGAATACAGAGCGTTCACCTAGCGTCGATCTTTCCGAGACGAACGAACTCAGTTCTTGGGTTACGTTCGATCCTGATTATCTCGTTGGCGTATACCTATATCCGAGATCTTACGTTCCCCTCCGGTAAGTCTGGTTTGGCAAGGTCTACGTAGACGAGAGAGGAACGATCTTTCGAGAGTCTAATTGGAAGACTCTCGAGGGCCAAAGCTCGAACGGAACGCGCGTCGCGTTGGTCTCCGGTGTACCTACGTACGTACACCGGAGGTCGGTATTCTCTTAATCGTATGGTAATTCTATGGAGATTGCACGAGGCGAGGAGAAGCTCGTACCGTGGATCGTTAGGCCCTTTTCGTTCCCGATGGAATATAACCTTACCATTTTTTCTTCGATTCGCAGTATTCTCATTCTTCGAAATTCTGATCAGTTTCGCTTTGCTCGCCATCGACTGTTTTCATGCGAGCTCCGAGGATAATCGCGTGTTTCTTTTACTAAAATAGGGAACATCGAGCTTATAGAGAATCGTAGTACCTGTACATGTTATGTATGTACAGCTGCAATCATTATCGTTCATTTAATTTCATTACAATTCCGTCGCAGTAGAAGATGACGAGAGGATGACAGCTCGTCCTTGAGCATACGTCTGTCGCTGAAGAGCATATCGGGATATTTTTCTAGCGGCCTGCGAGTAGTTCGCGTGTGCGACAAAATCGTCGGCCCGTCATCGGAGGATCGTTATCGTTGCATCGCGTGCGCACGTTAGTTCGACGTTGAACCGAATATGTTAATCGGCTCGCGTACCGTTCTTTGCCGGAAACAATTACGATTCTCGTCGATTCGATCGTAACGCGCGTTATCTCATTAGTGTTACGTACGTTTGTGATAACCGAGATGGGTTGATACCTTCGCAAGGACGCAGTTAGAATTTCGATGCTTCGAATTTGGCGTAACGCTCGAACTGGGAATACCATTTCGCGTCTTAGCCCGTGCTAGAGGAGGAATAGTTGCGAATATCGAGCAGCGGCACGTACGGAGCATAGATCAGAACGAAAAGCGCCAACAGGCTGTGCGCGCGGGAACGGGAGAGAGAAAAAAGAAGAGGGAGAGAGATACGCTTGTGGAGCTTCCATCTTCGGGCCCGGAGATTTCATTAAAATTCATGAACCGTGCGCGACTCGCGCCTCTCTCTTCGCGGCGGTCTTTGAGTTTTGCTTGCGTTACGAAGAAGCGCATCCGCGATGCCGAACCGAGGGCGCGCAGGGAACGGGGGCGGTAGTACCGAGTCCGAGAGGAGATAGGAAACGGGTGAGGAGGTGGAAACTGTGGAACGAGGAAGAGCAACGTTAGCTATGAATAATACAGGGAACTTCTAATTGCGCGAGACAAAACTCGGTAGTTGGAAAGTTTCGTAGCCGGAGTCGGCGACGACCAGAAACTTTCTCGACTCTCGATGCTAAACTTGCCGCCCGCTTCTACTACCAACTACCCATCCACGTAGCACGCCGCGGCGCGGCGCGTTGTCTCGTCGGAAGTCTGCCTCCGCCGAATTTCCACTCCTTCGACTTTTCCCCGTATCCTCCTTCCATCCGCCGAAATTTCTTACGGCGAACGTGACTCCGTTTCCTCGCGAGTTTCATCTCGGAGAAATCGCTCGAGACTGGACGGAAGTACACCCGCTTAACCGCGATAAATATGAACCTGCCGTGCGCGGTTCTTCATCGATTCGACGGGCTCCGTTTCTAAGCAATCACGTTTGTTCAACGACGCAGTTCCCTGCGCAACATTTCGTACCAGATTTGATCGGAGATAATTTGACCTATTATTTGTCGGATCGTTCGCGATGGAAAGAAGAAAAGAGGAGCCCGGCGACAGGGGTAGAGATAAACGAAATAGTCGTTTCGGTTTCCATTCCTCTCTTTTTCTCGCTGCAATGCTCGCATAGAGGTGCTACCAACGAGAAGAGGGATATCGTTTCCGCGGGGAGGGTTTCAACCCCCGTGCTCAGGGTTGGCTGTAACGTCGCTCGTAAAAACACCGTAAACTCGACAGCAACAGGTCCCGTATGTCTGGTACAGAAACGGCAGCCGCCGTTCTCGAATATGACGTTTCGGAGCGCGCGGGGAACCCCGTCCTCCTATCGCGGCCACCGCCGCTCTTTAATTCCTCGTCCTGGGTTCTAACACGTGGGAAAATCGCGATACTGGAAATGGAGTCGTCGATTTTATATCGCCGTTTTTAAATTCATTGTTGAAACGACAAAACGCGATAAACATCGAGCTTTGTCGTTTTAACGACTTTTTGCAGCTTCGCGAGCTCGAAAATCGTTTTGGTACGGAATTAGAAAAGCTCGTATTTCGCGGAGAACAACAGGCATATCGGGTGTCGGTTAATGCGTGGTACGAATCATTTGTACGGGTACGTTGCGTTGTTTTTATACCAGAACGAGGAAGAGGCGTTAATACTCGCGTTTCGATCGTACTTTGAAATTGGAAGATTTGAATAGCTACGGCATGCAAAGTCTCCTTTTCGCGCAGTACGTATCACGTATAGGGAGAGAATTTTCGCCACGAACGATTTTGAATTCTCCACGCGTAAAGAGTCTGCGGGACGGCATTCTCGGCTGCATGCATTATGCATACGCGCCGATGCCACGGGGAAGATGTCTCCGCATTCGCGAAAGAGGGTTCGTTGCGTTTGCGTTATGCGCACAAATTTCTGATCCCCGTCCGACCTGTTAATCGAACCAAAGGTCCTCTCGTTTCGAATACCGCTTTTTAATTCCTTCGGGCGAAACGAGTTCCGAGGTTTCGAGGGCAGGGGTCCGCGACGGTTTATAGATGACCGAGGATAACGAGATCGTCCCTCGGAGCAAAGTTTTTATCACCGATACGTTCGATACGAGCCTGCGGGATATCTCGAGATTAACGTCGACTCGTATCGCCTTCGCGTCAACGCGCGTATTTGAGAATCTTTATTAATTCAATAATTTTAGAATCAGTCGGTTAATGTTTAAGTATTTAATTTGTCCATAGGAGAATATTTCTGATTCGTCAAGTTGGCCTCAGATCGCGTGTTAAAAAGTTCCCGCACCGTCGCGTCGCGAGCGTAAATCGACTAACAGGATAATATAGGTGCTATAAATCGACCTTTGGGCGTATAAGAGAGACACGAGGGTCCATCCTCGTTAGTTAGAAACCGAATCGAACGGGCTGGCGGCGAGGCGAAGCAGGAGAGTAGTTCTCGAACGGTGATGCACCGACGCGACGCGAGACGAGACGAAGCATGCGTGTATGACGCCCACGGGAGCCACCGCACCGGCATGAAAATGAAACGCGAAAGAGTTCTCTTCGCATTCGTATCCTATCCCGTCCGTTCGTAAAAAAAGGGTACCGACGGCGACCGGCTAGGCCAGCTTGCTGCTACGTGGAACGTATCGAAGAACCTACCGCAGACTCCGGGTTTCACGGTTCCAGTCGGTTGTAAAACGCGTCATAAAAATCTTATAGACTACCCCCTATCTCTGCGCGTAAGTTAACTTTTTTCAATGATTTATGTAATCGAATCAACCCGGAGAGGGGGCGTGTCATCTAAATGATTCGCGATGTACGATTAGACGAAACTTTTACGCGCTGAACCATCTTCGAGGATCGAGTCGGGATCTCCGGGACGCTTTTTTCGACGATATATCGGTCCTCGGGGTGCGACTAAACCTTCGAGCAGTAGCATTTTATCGCTAATAGCGCCGCGATACGGTACGAGTACTCGAAAGGTTTTAGAAAATGGAATGACTACGTACTTAATACCAATTCTCTCAGTGGAATTAAAAATTGGTCGTTTGTACGTTTGTTTTTATTAGGAAAATTCCGTCCGAGCGCCGTGTGAATACGCTCGAAAGATTTTCCAGGCCAAGCGTCACCCGCGTTGTTCGTAGGACGCGCGCATCATAGATCACCATGTTTTCAACGCCCACAAACCGTAGCACACGCATATCTGCGAGCGAGCGCGGATGGGAATCCGTCGACTGAGTTATTTTCTGACCATTGCCTCTTATGTCCTGCACGCAAACTACTCTCGTACAGCTTGACGTATCCCGAGTACGCGTGTATATACGGAAGCATGTGGATTCGCCAGTCGACGAACGTCGATGTCGCGTTCAGGCTGTTTTGCAGAGGAATCTCCGATAGCTACCCAGAGTCCGAATTCGATCGCATTTCACACGAAGACTCCCACATTCCAAGACTATGCTTATGCTTAGTACATACATACTGTGTAACGTCTTGGTAACGAAGCGAGCAACGAGGTGATCGAGAATGCGGATAATCGAACGAAACGTCGCAGGCGGCATTGGCTTCGTTCAGAAATAGATCGCAGCCGAAGGGGGTGAGAGAAGTTGAACATCGAATCAGCCCGTATCCGCGATACGTAAATAGTAGGCGGACGGGTTGGGTTAGGGACGCACGCAGGAATTTCACGTCTAGAAACACGAACGCAGACACTCGCGTATACCGGGTGGCTCGAAAAGCTTGCCGGTGGTCGACGCGAGAGCCGCTCGATCAATACGCCACGTTGCGCCTCCACCCCCAGGAACCGACCCCTCGCCCTCGGCCCTCTCTCCTCTTCTCTTCGTTCCTTCGCTCTCCTCTCTTTCTCTTCTGCTCGATGTGCTAGACCACCAGCCCTCTACCCCTCGGAAAAGGAACGACGGAAGAAACATTTTCTCTCCTCCTCCCTTTCCCTCGCCCTCTGCTTCCCGCTCTCTGTATGTCTCTCACTCGTTCGCTCTATCTCTCTCTCTCTTTCTTTCACCCTCTCCGCGAACGAGAATTCCGAGAAGGAAATACTCCGCAGCTCAGCAGGATTTTTCCAGCCAGGAAATAACAAATATACGCTCGGAGGAGAAACCAGCAGATTTTAATGCGAAATTCATGGGACGTCGCGAACGATTCGGATTCGGAATGGACGGGAGTCGGAACGAGTCGAAGACGGTATCCACTTCGATTTTGAAGTCGATCCACTCGACCGTACCGCGTTATCGAAACGATATTCGGCCAAAAACTGATTCGTATCGCGAGGTACCGTCTTGCGATTAGATTGCCAGATTCTGTCCAACCTCTAAGGATATCCTGGTGCCATCCCGTTTGGTCTCCAAGTCGAGTTTATCGAGACGGAAGATGAATGATTTACGAGACGCGTCGAACGGGGTCTGCGAAAACTGGTTTACTGGTTTCTGATCGGGATAAACCGGGTTATAGAGTCATTAGACGTTATAGACTGCGAGAAGGGTTCTGGACACTTTAGATTCAAAGTCATACGTCGTATTATGCTTCTGTCAGTTCCATTCGATCGATTGTTCGTTGAATTTTACAACAGGTCTAAGTATAAATCAACCTCTATTTTTACACGTTCCACTTATGGAACGCGTATACTGTTCCGTCGCATCGACAATAACGAGCTTCTTTCCGATGCGACTAGTTCCGCCGCCGCGAGGCGATCGTTTTATCGGCTCAAAAGTTTCGCGTTCCTCGTTGCTGGAAATTCGTTCAACCGTATCGATAAGGTCTTTAGCGAAAGACGTAAACGCTCTTTGTACGTGAGTCGTACGTTTCGGTTGGGTCTCGCTCGATAACGATCGAACAGAAACGATAACTCGTAGCTCGCCTTTTTACAAGCGATACGTCCGGCGTTAAAAAAACGGCTGGATATTATGGTCGAGAGGAACGAAACAAGAACAAAGAGTAATGGGGTACGCTAGACGGAATACGGTCCTGACCATGCGTGCACGGTGCTGTTTCCACCCTCGCGGACGAGAGCCTGCACGCCGTGGACGGGATGGCCCGGGGCAGGGCCGGGAGGGACGGGGTGTACACATTCGGTACACCTGTGCTGTATATTGCGGAAAAGCCGGACTTGCCAGGCAATAAGAATTTCTTTCTCGATTCACCCGCGCAGGCTCTCTCTCCCTTTCCTCTACCTTTCTCCCTCCTTTTTCCGTTTAATCTTGCAACGTTTCCTTGATGCTCCCTTTCTTTCTAGTCTCTTTTCTCTCCCTTTTTATTTATTCCCGGCGCGATACCTTTCCGCTTTTTTCTCAACTCTGTTACGATACGTTCTTGTTTCGTCGTCGCTGCTTAATTGAACGTTGGTCGTAGCTTCGTTAACGTTACCGTGTTTAAGCTCTACATAGTATATAGCGTGTACGAACGAAGAGAGAAGCGTTTCTTTTTATTGTGCGCGTAAATCGCGGTGGGCGAAAAATATTTCGTTACGCGGTCGAGGAAGGGTTGCAACGCGAGTCAAGTAAATTATGTCCGATCGTAGCGAAGGGAGGGACGGAGAACGACACCGAGAGGCTCTCGTTTCTCGTTAACTCGTCGCGAATATCTTCAGTCGTTATTAACCTATTAAAAAGTCTAGTTATCGTTGTCACAGGGTACGACTCCTGGAGGGTTCCCGTTCACCTCCTCCGGCCCGGGCTGGAATGTCGCTTCAATAACGAAGCCGAAGCGGAGCCGAGGGGCTTAATTTGCCTCGAGCCTCGAGGCCCCTACATCCACGTTCTCTCCTCCTCCTCCCCGTTTCTACGTGCACGTACATGGCACGCACATACATCCGTCCTTAGGTTTGCGCGAGTACTCAACTGTGTCTAAGCTGGATCGCGCGTGGCTGTGTACAGCGCATAACACGCCTAGACCATTTTGCAGCATTCCTGCCATTCTAACATCCGCGTTTCATTAAAGGATCTTGCTCCCAGCCTCTCGGCATGCCCGCGCGCGAACCGAGCTGTTCGTCTGAGCTGCGGCGTCTCGAAATAACTGAGAGAATCGTTAACGGCTACGGGACTCTCGGCCGAGATATTTCCATGTCGCGTAATCTCTTTTCTCGAATATATTAACGTCCATTCCTTTTCTTTTGCCCAACACCGTGCTTCGCGTCGACGTTCGACAATCTGGGTACTGGAAGGATAATTTTTATGATATCTTGTTCATTCTTTCCATAGATATTCCAAGTAAATTCGATTTACACCATTTCTTAAGATAACGGAGGAATATCGTTGATCGATCGGTAAACGAAGACCGTCGCACATTTACGGGTTGCCGACTCGGACGAACTGTCAGCGCGCGTCGAAGTCGACGAATAAGATTCTCGATGGGACGCGAACGCGGCATCGCGTCGTCGGTAATATGGCATAATACCCCGTGAGGGAGTTAACGGTAATTCCTGTTGGCCAGGGGGTCGTCCCTTTCGACGTTTACGACGTGTTTTACGCGATCAAAGCGAGCCGTAACAATTATTGGACGATTTCGCGGCCGTAAAATTTTATTCGGCTCCCTACGCCACCCGACAGCCGCGTTCCACCCTCTTTTCTTCCACGACAAAGATGGAGGGGATGCTTGTCGTACGTTTCCTTGTTCCTCGCTGCGACTCGATATTTTTCTGAAGTACGACGCGATTCTTTTGGGTTTTGTTCGACGCTTTGCACCGAGCAGGATGTACTACGTATATACGTATATGTATAAAAAGGTAACATTCGTTATCGGAGGACGGGACGGTAGGTCGTTCGGGACACACGGTACATCGGGTGTTTCGCCCACGCTGTACATTTGGCCAGGTTTTCGCGTCGAGTTTTGATTTACGGCGGTCGGGATTGTCGGGAAAAGCCACGGCCGGAAAAGAGGCGACGAGCGCGGCTGCATCGCCGCGGCGCGCCGGTTTCCCGCGCGCGGGTGGCGGCGGAAGCGCTTCGAGAAAGGAAGAAAATAATAAAAACCGTGAGGACGAGAGTGGAACGCGGCGAAGACACGGTCGAGCGCGTTCGACGCCGCGTATCTTGGAAAGGAAACGGCGCGACGCCCGCGCTCGCTCGAGGAAAATGAAGAAACGAGGCGGAAGAGAAAAGGAGAAGAGAGTCGCGTCGACGATGGAAAAACGTTCGTCGTGAACCAGCGACCGCGAGAAACCGTTCGCGCGGGACGATTCTTTTTCGTTAACGGAAATACCACATTGGCAGAGCGCGAAAGAAACCGTACGGGAGTCGAGGAATCGGAAACGAGAACCTCGGTTGCCGATTTATAGTACTGAATATAAACGAGGATCAAAAACGATGCTTTTTAACGGACAAGTTAAATTCTTATTTGAATCGGCCCAAGAAAGAAGAGTAATGAAAACCCTCGCCTGGGTTCTGCTCTAAATCTTGCGCTTTACACGCTCGATAATATGCGTGCAGCGCGACGGATCGGAATAAATATTTCACGCGCTCCTCCTTTTACATCCATTTTATTTTTTCCGTATTACGTCGAGCAATTTGAGATTGCGTATCGCGGGGCTCGCCGCGGTACAACATCGAGCGCGACGTACCTACGTATACGAGCCGCTTGTGCGTTGCTCGCCGGTATGCGATTTTTAAAAACCGGTTTCGAGTGGACATCGTGCGCCCCGTCGCGTTCGCGCGTTTTTTCTTTTTCATCTCTGCGCTACCGTGGTCGATTAAATCGAATAAAGTATAGAAGTCTCTCAGCTTTTTGAGGCAACGGAGACCAGGCAAGGGAAAAGAGCGGGTCGAGGGAATCGGATTCGGAGGAACGATCGTCTTTCTCAGGATCCGACGATACGATAATGGTCGACACGCAACGATCTACCTTTCGGTAGGCACTCGAGCGAAACTAGTAGGTGTAACGAACCGAAACGCGATATCAACAACGCGGAATATCTGGCGCGGCTCGATTTCTTTCGTAAATCAGAAGAGGATATTCTTACGGTTCGGTGTCGATATCGAGTCTCGGGGGTAATCCCGTCGATCGTTTCCTCCTTCTGGATTCCAGACCCCGCACATATCTATGCTCTGGGTCTTCCTTCCCGCGTTCGCACCCTCGACACGACACGTCTTCAAATTAAAAGAGCAGCCGCTTCGCTCCGACCCGCCTCTCTCCCTCTTCATTTCTTACTTCGTATCCGATCCTTTCCCCGTATTACCTGACCGAGAAAACATCGAGGGTGAGAAGCATAGAAAAAAATTGAACAAAAGAATGTCCGATCATTCGACTTCATCGAATTCTTACGTTAACTTACTGTGAGAGTTTGTAATTTTCATGGGCCGTCGGCTGGTTAACCAAGCGATACGAATAACGATTCTATTTTCAGGTAATCATTCCGAGATTAGTACCAGCCTTAACAGGCGACGATACGGTTTTCTAGTTCCTAGACAGTTTTTGATTCCCCCGGTGAACCGGTATCTATGCTCCATCCGCACTCGCGTACCTCTTTCTATTTTCTGCCATTCCCTATCTCTTTCTGTTTTTGTACGGTGAAATCCGGGTGGCAAGGCCGACAACCCTTTGTTACCGTGCCTTATCTTAATTGCTTTCACGGGTTCCCGTTTAGATCAATACACGGAGCAGAGGCGCTCTGCCCACGCCATGCCATGCCGTTGCCTACACCATACCTCTGGCTTCGCGAATCTAAATTATCCCAAGGGTTGTTTCGACGAGGGATTTTAAATTTTCTCTCTCTCTCTCTCTCTCTCTCTCTCTCTCTCTGCGCTCTCGTCCCTTATATACGCAACCCTTGCATATTTTAGGACCGAGTCGCCCGCCCTTCGTCCGATTCGATTTATCGCGTCGTACCAAACACGCTTCTTTAAAACTCGTCGTATATCTCGTCAAGTATATCTCGAATCGCTATATCGCTCGGTCGATACAGTCTACGAAGTCGGATAGAAAACACAGGCGTCTGTTTCAAAGTTTGTAGAAAATCGCTTCTTTATGAAAGTTGTAAAATCCCTGGGAGGTTAAATTATCGCGTTGAAAAAGCCGCGAGTATTCCCATCATTTATTTGCCCACGCGAGTCCCGACGACGTATGAAGCAACGTGGAGCTAGACGATTTTCCGAATGGGAGGAATTTAGTCCCTGGTCGCCGTAAAGCGTAACAGGAGGCGAATTAGTCGGGCAATTAGCTGGATCTTGAACGGGGCGTCGTATTAATGTAGTTGGCTCGCTAACGACCCTCGAAAATGACGAGCATTACGTTGTCGCGTTGCGCTTCTACGCTATGTTCGCACAGCCGTGTAGCCAGTGTTCGCGTGTGACGAATCCGCGACGGCAAGTCGGATGATAGAGTAAGAGGAAACAAGAGAGAGAGAAAGGCGGAGGTATGCATGATCGCGCGAGCTGGAACGAGAAAGAAACAGATGGCGAGGTACAGACGTACGTAGAGTCAGGCGGGCCGTTTCAGTCGTAAAACGTTAACTGCTAGTAAAACTGAGTTTACGCGCTTGTAAGGATCCCCGCAGGAGGTTACCAGCCCCTTGCCGCCGCGGTACCACCCCTTATACCCAGTAATGGCCAGATTATTGCCCGTAAGCCACCCCCGATTACTTTCCTCTCGGTCGATGCCTTCGAAAATTATTTCGATCGTCGAGCTCGACTTGGTTTTTCCGAAAAGTTGCGAAACAGTTATAAATTCGAGATAATCGGAGAGAAATCTTTACAATATGTACGACAAGGTTGTTGCCTGGAGTCATACAATGCGACGGAAATCTTTCGTCGATAGTGAAAGCCTCTCCCCTTCGCAGTCGTCCTGCGATAAGTAAACGAAAGCGCTGTCGATGGCTCACGGTCGTTTAACTTTCGATGAAACAACTTCCTCCTTATGGCACCGGCAGTAAACGTGCGTTTTATTCCAGTCGGTTCTCGAGCGAACGACTCGTGCCACCGCGCCGCCGGTCGGCGAGGTTTTTCATTTTTAATTACGTATAGTGGCGTAAAAAGTTCTTGGTCGACGATACCGCGAGCAGCGGGTAGAAGTTTTAACGATATCCTCCTGACTGTCGTTAACCTTACCCTCTAAGGCCTAAGTCGTTCTCGAGGGCTACTGGTTCTCGAGATCTCTTACGTAGACGTACATGTGTCTCGCGTTGACCCAGCAAATTCTTTTCGATCGTCGAAGTCCTGGGGTACGACTATGTACGATCTACTTACGACGCTCTCGCTAAACAAGCGGAGATTTAAATCGAGTTTCCGAAGAATCGGCGAAAAGTTGTGGAACGATTCCCCGGCGTGGTATAGAGATTCGTTAACGGGAAAAGGAATAGTAAAGCACTGATGGAGAGTTGCCTCTCGAAGAAACTGTTCCCCTGTGATCGACTTTGTGTCTTCACCCTTCCGAATCGAGCCCCACGAGGAATTTCAAGCTGCGCTCTCTCCCTTCGCCTCCGACCGCGGGGCCTCGGCGGTACCTAATTGTTACACTTCGTATAAATGCATTAGTTCCGCGCATTCGTTTCACGCTCCCGCGATCTTCGCCTCTTCTCTTTCCTCTCCAGAGGCTTTTTTCCGGGCACCGCGCCGCCGTGCGAATGCACGGAAGGAGAGGAACATACCGACGAGTTTCAATTACACCTCGTATAACCGCCAGCGTGATTAATTCAATTATCAAATCTTACAAATCGCTAGTTGGCTAGGCGTACCCGTTTAGTCTTCAGCCTATTAGTACCACGGCAAGTCACACGATTAACTTTTTATATTTAAACGACTTTCCTTTTTTCCATTAGACTAGAAAGGCATGCGGTTTAATACGACGGAACTAACTTTCACGCCTCGGTGTTTGTTTTTACCTGAACTTAACTTGCCGCTTGGAAAAACAAACACGGGGGAAGCCGAGTTCTTAAAATCGGCGGAGATATGATCGGTTCCGCGGGGGATGCGAATCTTGCGACAGTTTTCTCGCGTTTCCCGCAGTATCGCGTAATCCCCCTTGGCTCGGCGTGCTCGCTCGAGCGTGCGCGCGTTTGTTTTATACGTCGAGGGAGCGAAAACTCGAAGACGGGGTTGCGTCTTTCCGGAAGAGGGACTGTCGCGCGGGACTACATGGAAAAGAGAAAGTCCCTCGTTCGTATGGGTGGTTTTATGGGTCATCCAGCTCCATCATGCGTCGTAAAAGTACAATAAAACCACTGTTACGCCGTGGAAAAGCAACCGGTTCGCGTCTAAAACACTCCGCGCCGCCGTGCGCCCTTAAGACAAAGAGACCGATGCGAAATTGATTCCTTCGAGATTGGCGGACGCGCGATTTTTCACGAATTACGTACTCCTATTCTCTTCTTCCTTTTTCTCGACTACATTTTCTTATCCGCTTGTTGGAAAGAAGTTGGCGGGGCGATAAAATCGACTACAAAGCCGTCTACGAAGTTTTCGCCGAACTTAGTCGTTCGTAACCCGGGGATACGATGAATTCTTTTTCAACGCAAGGCGATTGTATCGGATGGAGTAAAGAAAATGTAATTTTTTTCGTTCCAGTTTTGTCTTTACGAAATACTCAAGAAGAGGAGCCACCCGATCCACAGTTAATGAGGTTGGACAATATGTTGATCGCGGAGGGTGTCGCCGGACCAGAAAAGGGTGGCGGCGCGGGTGCCGCGGCCTCGGCATCTGCGGCCGCGGCGGCCGGACCACCGGGACAACCAGACAATGCCATCGAACACTCCGATTACAGGGCCAAACTTGCTCAAATTAGACAGATCTACCACCAGGAGCTCGAGAAATACGAACAGGTTCGTAGTTCTTTATTCCTTTTCGTTCTATCCGTTTGGAACGTAAACTGTTTCCAGTTAATTTTTCAAGCAGAATTTTTTCCAACCCAACGCCCTCGTTTCGATAAGAGATCTGTTAAAACGTGTCAGCCGCGCGACGAACCTCGTCTCCGTCCGCCGATTCGCGTGCTAACGAACCGACTAAGTAAAATCTCGCGTGGTTAATTCGGCTCTATCGCGTACCACGGATCTATGCATAGTCGGGAAATTTCCGCTGGATTATCGCCCGTTGCCTCTCAAATTCGACAATTTCTCAACTGTCCTACATGACTTATACCCTCTACAATTTCTTATAATATTTCAATCAGTTGTCAGAATGATTTTCTTACATTTTTGTCGCGAATTCCTTTGTAAGTAATCCTGCATAAATATGAAATCGGGGAGAGACAGAAATAGAAAGGGGGTGGTCTAATTGCCACGCCCGTTTCGGTCCCATATTTCACCCCGTGTCAGCGGTCTTGATGTTTCCCCGCGGTGAATACGCACCACCCTCTCTTCTCCGTTGTTTCGAGGTGCACGCGCGTGCACGCCGCGTGCCGGTGCACTGTTCTTTGGAAGGTTCTCGGGTCGCGATATGGGCGACTGACTTCGAAACGTATGCGTTCGCGTGCAACTGCAGCTACCCGAGAGCGGTGGACGCCCTATCGATAAGCCTGGTCATTAACAAGTTTCAACCCCGTTTTTTCTTCTCCCCGACTCTCCAGGAGTCGAACACTCGGTTGATTCCATTTTCGCTCCCTCTCCCTTCACGTTCAAACGGCGCGGTCGAGTCTTTGTCCATTTTATCTAAGATTAAATCGTTCGTTTTTTTCCCGAGATTGCGTCAAAAAAGATTTTTCTCCGAGCGAAATCCATTTCTATGGGAATACGTTTTTTGTGGAACGGCTGTTCGCTTTTTCGTTTGTCCTTTTACAGAACTAACTGTCCGGGATAAAGCGTATTTGCCTTTTTATTTATTTTCGTTAGATCGGTATACGAACGGTAACGCGGTTATTGTTTAAACGAACAAAGCACGGTTTCTGGCGAGCCTGGATAACGCAAGTTTCGAGGTCTGCCTCGGCGAATATATCGCCACGGTTAAAAGTAACGTTATTACGGCTGATATCCTTCCGGCGAAAAGTTTTATCATAACCGAAATTTACTATTCAAACTAGTAGCCGGCGGTGCGGCGAGCGAGCCGAGCCGAGTCACCGCATTAGGGTGAACGTCTGCCTGACTATGCAAAATGGCGTGACAAGTACGAGAATAGAACCGCACCGAGTTTTACGAGATCGCGTGATCACGGCCAGCAAACATCGTCTGGCATGAATTTTACCGGTGTATGCCGCATATCCTCCTCTCTCTTCTACCTCTCTTCTCTCGGTACAGATTTTAACCCTTTCGTTCTCTCTTCGATCCGTCTTCGACTTCGTCCCACCGTCTCTTCGTACTTTTCCGATTTGGCTAAATTGAACTGGCTTTCTCGCGCGTTCCGACGTCTCCCTAACGCGAGGAGATTATTCCGATACGTTAAACTCGTTAAGGTTTAGTTTGGATACGTTTAGATTTCTAAAACGATTAGTCAAGCAGTATTGGTGTAGACTTTCTCTGTTTCGCGAACCGAGACCGCAATTTCGGTGTATGAACCGTGATCGCGAGCAATTGGTTCATGAAAATTGATTACGTAAGAAGGAGAGGGTGAATGCGTCGTAGATCGCGGTAACCGCGGAACAACCGCGGCAGACGTAACCGCGACCAGGTATATTTAGCGACGCGCAGGTTGGAATTTCGATAACGCTCGTGAGCCAAAACGCTGCACCACCGCGAACTCGCTGAACCTACACGTAGATATAGGAATATCCTCGGAATTCGCGGGCGCGCGCGCGTATTAATGGGAGCGAACCGCAGTTAAAATTAGAGCCGGCAGCCATAGAGAAAACTCATTTCGCCGCGGAGACGGATTAACGACCGTCGCCTAGACACTTGTTGGCTTTTGCCGTTTCAATGGGACAGGCTCTACGATCATTCCACGAAACGTTTCTCGCGTCTCGTTACTCCGTGCAAATCTCGAATCTTGATCTTCGTCGGCAGTTGTTTTTCGAGAGGACTCGCGAGGAATTATTCACCGAATTATATTTGTTCCACGGATAATTTAAGAATTGGGGAAAGCGTGGGGAAAGTTGGGAGATACGAACGAAGAGAGGAGGACATAATTCTCTATGGGTTTTCCATCCAATCCACCGACTCGAGTTCGTCCCAAGCCCCTCGTCTTCCTGGTCGAGAATCGAGGCAGGAACGAAGCTGATCCACCCCACCGAGTCTCGGTATGCTCGGCGCGCGAAGAGAAGAGAGAGAAAGGAAGAGAACGTAGAGAGACGCGGTGGATATAGGAGAAAGGGGGAAGAGCGGACGGGGGGTACGACGGCAGAGTGGAATCCATTTCGAAATTGCGAGCCACCCTGTCCGACTTTTCTCCCCTGGCAACCTCTCTCTCGGTCCTTTCCCAGCGCCGCGTCTTCCCTCAGGAAAATCCTCTCTCCCCTCGCCCCTCTTTTCTTTCGACCCTTCTTCGCTCCCTCCAGTCCCTCCCGAAGGTGGCTGGCGCGCCTCGTCTCGAATACTGATATCGAGCAAAGTCCTTTTTCCCTTAAACCGAGCAGCCACCAGGAATAATGCATTATACGTATGCTCGCTTCTCTCTTTCTTCTCGCTTCTCGCTCCTCTTCCCTATTTCAACGCCCTTTTCCTTTTTGCGGTTTTCGCGTTCTCGCTTCGAAGCGTCGGCGGTAAAGACGCGTCCTTTCTTTCGGTGGTACTTTCGAAGAAGGCGTCTCCGGAATATAGTTTGTTTCTCCTATCCCCGACCGAACACTTTTCGCCAGTTCGCCGAATAATGTCGCGTACCTTAGTGCCTCGCCGGTTTCGATTAAGAAACTCGATTTGCTTGCTCTTTTAAGGAAAGAAAAATATGAGGATGTTCGTTTTGTTGCAGGCATGCAACGAATTCACGACTCACGTAATGAATTTACTGAGGGAACAAAGTCGCACCAGGCCGATCACGCCGAAGGAGATCGAGAGGATGGTTCAAATCATTCACAAGAAGTTCTCGAGTATCCAGATGCAGCTTAAACAGTCTACCTGCGAGGCGGTGATGATCCTGAGGAGTCGATTCCTCGACGCAAGGCGAGTACTCATCCGCCGAATCGGCGAGCTCGCCTAGAAGATTTATGTTTCGTGTTGGAGTTCGAAATTTTCTCGAACGCGAAGGAGGAATAAATCGTTCGTCTCTCTTTCAGGCGTAAGAGACGAAACTTCAGCAAACAGGCCTCCGAAATCTTGAACGAATACTTCTATTCGCACCTGAGCAATCCTTATCCGAGTGAGGAGGCCAAGGAAGAGCTTGCGCGAAAGTGCGGAATCACCGTGAGTCAGGTAATGTCCAGCGAAATCGCGCACGCTTATCGCGATAAGCGCGTAATTTATGCGCTGCTTGGGAATTAAGTAAACGAAGATATCGCGCGCTTATCCGAGATCTCGACTGCGATTATTTCTTTGAGCAACTATATCGATTGAACGTTCACCGATATCGAACTCGTGTTCCGCATTTCGATAACGGGTCGATCGAGAGTTCTTTGTTTCCGCTTCGCGTATTAAAATTCATTCAGCGATCTTGCTCGATCGTTCGATTTTGTTTGTTCTTCCAGGTTTCCAATTGGTTCGGCAACAAGAGGATACGCTACAAGAAAAACATAGGTAAAGCACAGGAGGAGGCGAACTTGTACGCAGCCAAAAAGGCAGCTGGTAAGTTCCGTCCTTCGCAAACGAGCGACGGGTGTTCGTTAGAAGAGTTCGTTTCGATAGGATATACAAGTACATTTTTTTCGTTGAATCCAAACGGTTGAAAGTTTTAACTAAATTCTATAAACTTCGTAATACTGGTGTAGAATAACACGCGATCGCAAAATTTCCAGTTAATGCCGGCACCATTTCTTGGCAGCTTTTCCCGTTACGCCGTCGCACCGCGGTCATCTATACGTCCAGTCCGAAATTAGGATGGAAAAGAAATTACTCGGCGCGTGGCGGCGGTTTCTCATTACTGTAAATCATTACGCGACTGAGTTACTGCTCATTGTTCGGCTCGGCTTTGCAACCGTTATTGCTGCTGACCGATAAATCTTTTCGGTTGGAAACGAAATTATCGATCGTGATATCTAGACTTCTTTTTCGCGCTCCAAAATTTTCAACAATTCGAAGTAGAAAAAAGCGGAACGATTCATTACGATAGCCTCGCGTCATCCGGCTCGTTCGTAGTTACCTTTTCGCATTCTCATGGAGATGTCGGGCAAAAAATTCCAAGGGTTGCTCGTTTCCTTCTTCACCTCCTTCTCGAAAAAATTCTCCGCGTTCGCAGGACTTGCTGCTCGCAATTACGCGCACTTCCCTTAACTGCCGAGGCGTCTCTTTATTTTAGAGAGCCGAGGCAAGGTATTTTTAACTTACCAATTAAACGGCGGAAGAGGGAACGAAAGATGAGAAGAGGGGCCGAGAGGGAGGGTAGGGCGATGAGATGGTTCTCGCGTTTCTTTCGACGCACTTCCCGCGTGTTTGTCTTTTCTCAGCCACGTTGCTTGCAATGTAAGCTGGCCCGCAGCCTTTTTCTTTCTCTCCTCCTCGTAATTAAAGAAACGGAATTCCAACGACAGTGGCGCTAACATTGCCGTATACGTATTTGTATTCTATTTGAACGTGTCCCTCCTAGAATCGCGCAAATTTCTCGGGTAATAAAAATATGTACAAGGCTAATTTTCGAGCCGCGTTATCGTCGTTAAAAACGTTTATATCATCGCGCGTAATGCTTTCATCCGTGCGTGGATCACGAAAACTTGTTTATTCGTAGTAAAATATAAGATCGATTCGTCGATTAATCGGTGGCGTCCGCGTATTCGATTCTACCGGAAATATTTGAAAAATGGAATTATAAACTTTGGATCGATCGATACCAAACTTTTACTAATATACGAGGGAACGTAATGTATACTAAATTGGGTGCACAGAGAAAAGTTTCAGGCGCCACCGGTTACCGAAAATGCGACGATTAGAAACGAGCTTAGATTTTTGATACGATATATTCGGTAAGGCGGAAGAACTTAAAAAGACGCACCCTCGAATTTTGTATGCACCGCGATTGTTTCTACAGCAGCTTTTGCAGGAGCGTCGCCGTACAGTATGGGCGGTGCCAGCCAAGGCACTCCGACGCCGATGATGTCGCCGGCGCCACCCGGTGGTCCCCAGGACATGGCCGGCTACGGGATGGGCATAAACGGTAGCGACTACGGGTCGCAACCGTACAATGACGGCTCCATGGGCTACGACCCCATGCACCAGGTAACTCTCACACCTAGAATCACTATTACCGCTTCCACTACTGTCCCCGCGCGAACGTAAACAATTCTTTTTATCTGTAGTCAGCCATTTTTGCTTTGCTTTTTTCCGATGATTTTTTCTTGTGTTTTTCACGAGCATGCTTTGGATGAATCTTCTGTTTTAGGGTAGTAAAAGGCGGCGAACTTAAGGATAAGAATTCTTTTCTCGATTTTCATCCATCTTATGTTTGTGTATCCTATCCATAAACGCATGTGTATTTCACCGCATATGTTCACGCGTATCGTAAGAATGGGAAGTGTGCGAGGAAAGAGAAACAGAATGAAAGCGAAAGAGAGGCAGAGTTGTAATGGTGGTGGGGTAAAATGAAAGAAAATTTCCAAAGACACGGCCGCGAGTTTTTTTTTAACTATTTTTACTGAAAATTGAATTAATCGCTTTTGCTTACGGGTGTTCTTTTCGTCGATGAGAGAAACGGTTATACCGCGAGTTCGAAATGGTTTTCGGTAAACCAGCGCGAGTCCGTCGTGGGAAAACGCGTTGTCGACACAGCGATTGTACAGGGTTGGGCTGTGTAAGCTGTTGCTGGCCTACAAAGATGGGTTTAAAGGGCAAGAGCAGAAAGTTGCGAGAAGAGGACACGACAGGGAGGGAGGGAGAGAGTGCTGCAGCAGTCGGGTAGCGTAAGGGTTGCTTAGTATGCATTGGAACTGCTAAGTCACTTTTTAGGCAGGGCCTGCGCCCTCACATATTAATGGACTCGCTATATAGATGCTTCTAACGAGTCACCTCCTCCATTCGACCGACGAAACGCAACGACTTTGTCTTTCTCAACGTAATTTCTCCTTATCCGACGAGTTAACGAATAATATAGTCTAACATTCCAAATTTTATTCCGAGTTTTTTTTTTAATTTTCAAGTTAGAAACGAAAGGACGAAACGTATCGTGCGACGTCCGGTCTTCCGAGTCCGGTAAATCTTTCCGACGTGCAATTTCGACGGTGCCGCGTAACTGAGAGTGACATTGAATTAAATTCGCGCACAAACAAACGCCAATTCCCATGTCTCGTAAATTCGTGGATATTTCCATTGCCGGATTAAACATCCTTTTTGTCGAAACGAAATCGGTTGTCGATACAACGCTGCTATGAATCGTAACTCCGTCGAAGAAAATAACGAATCGACGCGACGTCTTTGAAGTCCGTTCGCATCCAAAAATCCGATTCTTTTCGATCCCGCAGTGTCGCGTTCTTCTCTTGTTACCGTTGCGTTTCCGGATCAACCGGGAGAGTAACGAAGAGGGAGAGCGAGAGAGGGAAAGTCTGTAGACGAGTCGAACAAGAAAATTAATTTCGCGGTTCATCCGGTCCGGCCACGCTTCCACTCCCACGGGGAGCGAACCTTTCGCTCGAAATGAACCGACTAAAATGCATGCCTCCCTCCTGGCTGTCGCGTTTTCGAATCACCCTTCCTGCCTCCGGCTCCTCGTCCCGTTTTCTACTTTTGCGTTTCGTTCGTAACTCGCTTCACGAATTCTCTCCGTGTCGTTTGCTTCTTCTCGCTTCTCGAATCCCGCTGGGAAAACGCAACTCGATATTACTTTGCTGTTCGAAAAATGTTGGATTCGTGGAATAAGAGACCGGCGCTGTTCGTTAATAAAGTACTTAGCACTAACGTTCTCGCAACCGCATAAACAATAACAAAAGACGAAGCAGCCCGCTTGCACACAGTTACACGAGCACCACCGACACTTCCATCCTCACGCGTCTCGGTAACTTTCTAACACGCGTTTTACCTGTGGTATGTTTATTTCATCTTTTGTATAATCTCGTTTTAATCGTTGCTGGTTGGTAGCCCGAATCTAACAAAAATTACAGTAAAGAACTGTGTTTGTTGCAACGAGAAATCGGAGCGCGAAGCCTTTCCGCAGCGACATCGAATATAAAAGAAAAAATTCTGCAGCTCTGATCGTTCCGCCTTTCGTATGGCTTCGCGAAGTGCGAGTTTGGATAACGAAACGAGAAGGTTCGCATTATCCATTTTTCCCGAAATAAATCGGTAGACTTCTCTCTCGAGATTCAGACTCGTTTTACGATCCTTATAATTCTAATTCGTAGCACGCGACAAGATTTATTCGCGTTACAATTACGCATCGTCGAATATATTGCAGCGAGGAGTGAAATTTCGTTCGGACCCGATACGACGCGATTTTGTATTTCGAGAGCGGGTAACGCGACCCGGAAAGGAAAATCGATTCGCAAAACACACGGATGCCCGTCGCGATGTTTCGAGGGCGAGAGCGCATTGTTACAAGCACAGTTCGCACGGTTTGGCACCTCTTGTAATACACTGTTGCGATTGATTTTGGTCGTCTGTTCCTTGGTCTCTTCTACTCTCCATCACCTAACGGTTTTTGCTGGTACACGAATTTCCATCGACGGACCGTCCATCTTGGCGCGACTCGAAACGAACGCGTCGAACGTCGTGTTGTCCAACGTTGTTGTCCTTTGTCCGTTTGTCGTTTACTTTTGATAATCGACCTCGATCCGAGAAAGAAAGAAAGAAAGAGAGAGACAGAGAAAGAGAGAAGAACAAGAACCAGAACCGGGAGCGAGAGCGAAGCGAGATGAACGGATCGTCGCGATAAAGGAGGGAGCAGGGTGATACGGCTGCTTGCTCCGGAACGCAAGCCGAATTCAGAATCGGATCGTGTTTAAATTTAAATTCACTTGGTTTCTTTTTTTTTTTGTTTGTCCTCCTGGCGCAGATGAAACGAAATTCATAGAGAGAAGGCGACAGAGAGTGAGAGAGAGACATCGAATCAGACTCGGTTGCAATTAAAGAGAGATCGAGGGAGCGTAAGTAAGGGAGGAGAGAGGAGCGAGGAAGGATAAAGAAAAGACGAGAATCACGAGAGATGCTGGCTAAATGAAATTGCAGAAATTAAAAAAAAAAAACAACTAAAAACAGCTCGACGGTTGATGCGCGTCCACTGATCTCAGCTTTTTCTGCTTTTCTATTTGTGTTCACAGTGACGTGCCGGCGGCCATGCCGACGAAAAAATCCGATCGCAATCGTAAATTCGTCACCGGACTCGTCGCGCTGCGTTCCGCGTTGCGTTGTAAACGTCGGAACGGGCGGAATGCGTGAATCCGTGTCTGCTGCGACGTTCGAAAATACGAGCAATCGACGGGTCTTGGTTGCAACAAGCACAGCTTTCTTTCTTAAGATCGGGGGGGAATTTAGACTCATCGATAGTGCAATATACGTACTCATTTAATTAGCTTATTTAGGTATATTTATAAATGTGCGTGTTTTCTCTCTTTCTTTTTGTGTACGCGCAACAGTCTCGATTCCTCGTACTATCCGGTCGTACTTACGATAATAAATGTATCCGAGTTACGTCGTCGAAACACTTGACGCGCACGGCTTTCGATACTTAAACCTGGAATTACATCGTATGCATTTTCCATGATCTCGCGAGGCGGCATATTCGCATTCGCGTACACGGTTTCGCGAGATGTAAACGATCAACGAATCGAATTGGCCGAAGGAGGATTGTTCTTCGCAGACAAATAAATCTTTGAGCGAACAACTTCGCGACATGCATGCCTGCATGTAGAAATTTCAGTTTCATCCGTGTTACACTGTCTTAACGGTAGTACGTGTGTGCGTTATTCCTATTATTCTTTTTTTGCGGTCGATTGGCTGAGGTTTCTTGGGTGATGTACGTACGTATACGGATGGACAGTCGCGAGAGAAAGGAGAGAGTGAAAGAGCGTGAGAGAGGAAGGGACGACAGATATTTTCATCATTTCCATAGTTCGTTTGCAGAATTCTAAAGTTCGTTTCGCGTAGTATGATAGTAGAATAATAGGCGCCGAATTACGATGCATTGGCAACGATCATAGAGTAACAGGATTTTCCTAGTCTCGCTGTTGTTTGTTTTCTCTGTTGGCAATCATCTCGTTCGCTATTTAGAATGTGTCGTCGTGCTACGCGTAGCAAAAACAATCTTTCCGCGTTCGTATCAGGATTTTATTTACAACGCGACGTGGAAAATCGAGTGATGACGTGAAGTGCTTGATCAAAGTACTCGAGAATGAAAGGACGATACATATTTTTACCTGTTTTTAAATACATCCTGATGCGAGCAGCCGATTGAAACAGCCCGCATTTTTCACACACACTTCGTTTACCGCGGAAAGTACGAATAAAAAAAAGAAAGTCTGTCTCGAGAAACAGCACGCGTGTAAAGTATAGGTTGCGATCGAAGGCGAGGCTCAGTGTGTGACCAGTGACACGCAATTTTGTCGCCACCCGCAGGGTATAAAGACAGAGGGCTAAAAAAATCGCAAAATCGCAATCGCAAAAAAAGATTTAAAAAGAAAACAAACGCAAAAAATGACACGCAGGGCAAGGCATTGGCTGGGGGGCCAGGCGCGGCGACGGGATGGATGCAGCAACGCGAAGCAGTACCGGAATTTCCGCCGCTACACGATTCAGCCGACTCTGATTCCGACCGAGAAAATGAAAAACGACCACGCGTCTAAAATTACTCTGTATACATACATACTCGTTTTTCGGAGTGGCCGAGGTATAGAGAATGGTGACGAAACTAATAAAATGATGCGCAGCGACGAAACGAACGAATAAAAACTTAGGAAAATAGAACACGGAATAAAAAAAAAAGATACACGAAGCAAAAAGCGTTAAAAGGACGAGAATGAGGATACAGAAATCACACCATCACCGCCGAGACATACACACACATACACAAGTCTATACAGACGTGCATCTCCGAACCACGCGCGAGGACAGATAACGTTCGTTGGTGTTCCTACGATTAATAACTAGTAACGTTAGTTTCCGGTTTCGAGACACTTTTCTCTTTTTTCATCGAAAGCGGAGGCCGAATCACGAAGGAAGATGCGGCGCGTAGGAGAATGTACGAGAATTCAATTCGGACCGTGTAACTAGAACCATAGCTTCGCATCTTCCTCGTTTCCGTTCTTCGGTTCCTTGATACTTAACGATTAATCTTGCCTTATCGAGTCACCGTGCATCATCGACGGGATGCGTTTGCACGGAGGATTTCAAGATCGAAAAGGGAAAGAGAGATAGAGAGAGAAAGAGAGGGAGAGAATGCGTGAGAGACAGAGAGAGTGAAAAGGATAACGAACGTTTAAGAATCGAACGAAGAGTAACGGTATATACTCTTAAAAACGCGTAGGTTCGTTTCTCTTTTAAGACAATACTTACAGCGTACGGGCGCCTAGCTAAGGAGAGAAAGGGAGAGAGCGTAGAACGTCGGTTAACTAATTATTTTATTTTTACGTATGCTACAAATATATATATAATTATTATTATAATAATATATAATATTATAATTATATATATATTATACACGTATATAGATGGATATAGCTTGTACAGATTATGTATTATTTCTATTCCCTGTCAGTTTCGAACCCTCGATCCTATTGCCCCGCCCCAATCACTGTACTTTTGTTTGACGATTTCTGTTTCGGATACTTGTGCTCCGATAGACGCAATAATTCTTAATCGAATTATTTTACATTTAGATACTTATATCCCCTACACTATAATTGCGTAGAATAATTTTTATGCTGGGTAAAAGATTTAAAGGAACATGAATCATGCCTATATATACCAAATTACGAATTACGAATATATATAGTTATAAATCAAGAATCAAGTATATATAGGTACATATATGTGTACAATATTTTATGTACTTTTTTTCGATATTTGACCATCGTCATTTTTGAAATATTTTGACGGGATTTTTATTCAGCTTTGATCGATTTTTAATGTAAATTTTTTTTAAATCTTAATGCCCAGCGTTCTTATGCTAGCGAATGTTCTACGTTCGATTAATGATTATTATTAATGGTTTAAGTTCCGAGTTTGAAAAGTTCTAACTTCGAGTTATTATAATTTATAGCCGATGCGTCCAGGATTGTTTGCGTGCCGATTTATTACGTTTTGTTCTGTTCATACGTGAGGACACCAGTTTCTTTTTGCTTCTTTCCATCGAGGAATGTAATTTATTTATTTATTTCTTAAATATACACGCGTGTATTGGGAGATACTTCCTGTCTGGGTGTCCTCGCTGTAACAATTCCGACGTACGTATGCGTTCGAACGATTATGTGCATGATTGTACCCACGAGCGAACCCGAATATTTGTCCTTTCTTTTTGT